>NC_041382.1:744590871-744598569 GCF_002162155.2 Triticum dicoccoides | reverse complement strand
CGGCCAAGGGAGAGGGTTGGGGGGGCAGGCGCGGGCCAGCAAGATCGCGGGGCGGGCGGCGGCGGCCAAGGGAGAAGGTCACAGGAGAGGTTTGGGTGGGGGGACTAGCAGATCTAGGTTTCAGTGGGTATTCACCAAGCAAATAGAAGGTGGGGCAGTTTTGCAAAAAACACCCCGGAGCTCCCGCGATCGCTAAGCGATCTGGCGGCGATGGAAACATAGAGAGGGGAGTGATGGCGGCGAACCCGGCGGGGACCCTGGCGGCGGAGAACCCGACGGTGACCCTGGCGGCGGAGTTCCCGGTGGCTAGTGAAGCCATGAGCGAGGGGGGTTTCTTCGGGGGCCCAGCCAGCAAGCTGGATTGGGAATCCATCAAGACAGAGTCGAGGCGTATCCTCCGGTGATCTCCAGATCGGGAGACCTGCTGGAGGTGAATGAAGTCGCATGCAAAGGAGCTGATGGAGGGGATACCAGGTGAGATCCGCTTCCATCAGGAGGGGAGAGTGGCAGCCGAAAGAGGCAACATCGACAATCAGGAGGTACTGCCATACATTAGGAGATCTTCTCCAAAGGAAGTGGTCCCGTCCATAGTAGGATTTGTGGATTTGAGTATTAATGTTTTGGAAAGAAATGTTGCTGACCAGATTCCTAGAGAGATTTTCTCATTGGGAATTATAAAAAAGGAAGAGGGAAATCAGGGGACGGCTTTTATCTGCACATTTAGGGAGAAGAGAGAAATTTAGGGGGATTTTAAGTAGGAAACTGCTCTTTCAAGACCCTTTATTTTTCTTTAAATGCATGAATTTCGCCCCGTTTGTGGTGAGGAGACACTATTTTAACACCGAGGGGGATTGTTCGAGGTCCGTAGTTCATCATACAGGAAAAAGCCTCTGTTTTCCTACCGGGTTTTCTTGTCTAGACCTGCTAGTTTGGTGAGAAGTGGAGAGATGGAGAGGAAAGGGGAGACGAGGGAGGTAGGAAAGAGCTCCAGAAGTGTGCCGACGATGATGGAGAAGAATCCTCCTGCTTCGGCCTCCTCGCATGAGGGCGTGGGGAAGACGGTGCCGATGCGGCCCCATGGGGATGGCTCCCCTCTAATCATCGACATGGAGGCCGCGCGGAGAGCGGCCAGAGGATGCTTGGTGGTAGGGCGATTCCTCTCGCCTTTCCAAGTTAATCCTCAGATCCTCGTCGACGACCTTCGCGCATCGTCGGCCTGGAGGTTGCAAGGCGGGGTCATTGTTTAGGAAGTGGCCAGCGTCGACGAGAGGTTCATCTTCAACTTCTCCAATGACGTAGACAGACGTTTCATGTTGAAGGCCCAACCATGGCACCACAACCTCGATGGGATCATCTTCACCGAGTTCGACGGCAAGGGCGACCCAGCGGAGGTGGACCTTGGATCCATGGCTATATGGGCCGAGGTTCGTGACCTACCATTTGAGCTTAAAACTGAGGATGTGGGTCGGTCTCTAGGGGGCCAACTCGGTGAAGTGATCACCGTTTCACACCAGGATCATTTGATTGTTGAGAAGTACTTGTGTGTGCGTGTGAAAATCCCACTACATGAGCCAATCAAGAGTAGGGTAGAATCCACCCCTTTAGGTAGTAAAGAAAAGCTTCGGTTTGATGTTCGCTATGAAAAATTGCCATCGTATTGTGAATGTTGTGGGCTGGTAGGACATATGTCAGAGAGGTTTTGTAGTATCCCTAAGGAGAGTAGAATAGCTAATTTGCAAAAAATCTTAGTGTAGAGGCTTACTGGGAAGGTCAAAAAGCTAGTAGAAGAGCTATGTTCACTGGTTATAGTAACAATAGCATGTCCAGGGCCACCGAAGGAATGGTGGCCAAGGTAACCAAAGCTGTAAATGATCCCACTGTGCAAGAAAAAGGGGTTGCGTCATCCACGGCGACGACTACCCTGTTGACTGGAGGTCAAGTCCGGGGAGGGCTTTCGCTCGGCCAGGAGGGCCGGGGTCATACGCTCTCCTTGTCGGCTAGTCCGGACTGGAGGGCTGCCCGTCCACGTTAGCCTTGGCCAGGAGGGCCAAGGTTTAGCGGTAAGGGGGGCTTCCAACAAGGGAGTGCAGCAACTCGGCCAAGTGGGCCGACCCCCTGCTGCATCTGCGAGCTTCCGGGGGGGGCAGTGTCCCTGGCCAGGAGGACCGGGGGCAGCTCCAGCCCCCGTTCCCGCCACTAGACAGGGCCAGGAGGGCCAAGGGCAGGTGGCGATGACTGCTCACCCCACTGCTGTTGTGCCTGGCCAGGAGGGCCATGATGGGGTGCTGGTGGGGTTTGAAAACCCATCAAACGAGTCTGCTGCTGTTTTGGCTGGGTTCCAGGCGAGTGTTACTGGCCAGGAGGGTCAGGGGATCATGCAGCTGGGTAATCCTGAACATTTGCTCTTTAGACCCAGTGTGCTGGAGGCTCTCTCGGGAGCCGTTGCTGCAAGACTAGCTACTCAAAACGCAACTGATAACCCAGTTTTCACTTTCAATGCTTCAACGAAGTCCATGCAGGGAAAAATAAAAGGAAAGGGAAGGAATGGAAAGAGGGGAGGAGGAACTGGCTGTTCAGAGGAAGCACACAAAAACATCATAGGTAATAAAAGAAACCTATTTGAAGCCCCAACACATGGTAGTGAGCTGGATTTCTCTTTTGAGAAAGCCATGGATAGTTATGAGCGTATGTTGTACGGGGATATAAATGTATCTTTTAAGAAAGTGTGTATGGGTAGAGTGGAAACAGTGAGAGATGGGAATGGGGTGATAACACACGTAGCTAAAGAGGTTGAGGAGAAAGAAGACGTTGTCGGGCAACAGGGAAGGGAATCGGTTGGAGATGATGGTGCATCGGCGACCTCCGAAGAGGAGGTACGCCGGGCCAACTAAAAATAATCGGTTGGAACTGTCGTGGTATGCTCTCTCTTACGGCAGTTCGCGAGCTCTTGGACCTACAGGAGCGCACCAAACCAGAGTTAATTTTCCTTTCAAAGTCTCATTTGAATAAATGTAAAGCCGATGAGCTTCGTCGTGTTTTGAGTTTTGATTCTATGTTTGTAGTGGAGAGTGATGGTCGAGCAGGTGGCCTTGTCTTGTTTTATCAGAAAGTGAATAAAGTTGATTTGAACTACATGTCGAATAATTTTATTGATGTTCTTTTTATGGATGGGAATACTCTATAGTGGCGTTTCACCTTTCTTATGGCCATTCGAATTGGAGTGACCGTGCTTTGTCATGGGATGATATTCGAAACTTGTATAATAAGGGCGATCACCCCTGGGTAGTTTTAGGAGATTTTAGTGAAATTTTGTTCTCATCAGAGAAAGAGGGAGAGAATGCAAGACCAAATGTGATGATGCGAGATTTTCATAATTGTTTGGGAGATTGTGGACTAGCAGATATGGGATGTATGGGTGACTTATTTACATGGAGGAGGGGCGAAATTAGGGAAAGACTGGATCGAGCGGTTTGTAATGTGGATTGGGCGAATAAATTCCCTCGAGCGGCGATTATAAATGAAGAGCATGTGCACTCAGACCATCGCCCTATTATTTTAGACACGGAGTATTTTGACGATAATATTTTTGACAGCTCAAAAACTCGAAGGAGACAATTTGAAGCTCGATGGCTGAAAGAAGAGATGGTTACGGAAGTTGCACGTACAACTTGGGAAAAAGCAAAGATGTTGGGCATAGGGCCGTCTCTCGCTGATCGTACACAAGCGGTACACACAGATTTGCATACTTGGGATCGTGATATCCTCAAGGGTACGAAAAAAAGAATTAATAAATTAAAAAAAATTAGAAAAACTACAGAGGGGGCCTATGAATGTTAACTCTCTTGCACGTCAAAAGGAGACTATTGTATTGATTGAAAATTTATTGGAACAAGAGGAGATATACTGGCTACAACGGGGTCAAGCTAACTGGTTATTGCATAGCGATCGCACACTATTGCAGAACCGGGCAATAGCACCGGTTCGTAAGGCCCTTTAGTGTCGGTTCCATAACCGGCACTAAAGTGTAGGCACTAAAGGCCCCCCCCTTTAGTACCGGCTCAGCATGAACCGGTGCTAAAGGGAAACCACGTGGCACGAGCCAGCTCCGGGGCCCGGGAGCCCTTTAGTACCGGTTGGTAACACCAACCGGTACTAAATGTTTGTGGGTTTTTGTTTTATTTTGTATTTTTCAATTAAATTTGTGTTATCAATTTAATTTAGGATTGTTTTACGTTATAATGAGTTGTAGTCGTCATCATCATCATCATCGCATATTAATAAATAAATAAACTCTAGCTAGCTAAAAATCATCGTAGTCGTCTAATTACCACTATTTAATCATCATAGTGATTACCGCTAGCTATCTAATCATCACCAACACTAGCTAGCTTAAAGAGGAAACATTCACTTTGTAAAAGAAGCAAAGATATCATCGAGTTCAACATAATCATCACCAACATCGAAGTTCAGGACACGGACATGATACACTAATTAAGAACATGAACTAGTGCTGCTCCCTCTTAGGTAGAATAGCATAGAACATGTATAGCTCTCCTGATTCATCATACTGGAGCATGCAGATGAATCTGTCTCCTAATCTTGGGTTGCGCTTCTCCTTGCTGCCCCCTAGTACTTCTCTGCGATCGTTAACAATTTTGCTCCAATCTTTCACTATTAAGCATTCTTCGCTTTCAGAAATCCTGAATGCACTCATGTGCAATGTAGGATATCTTGGCCGTAAGCTAACCATTGACATGTCACCTTTAGTCTCGATCCACTGAGGCACAACTGTCATCGGAAGTCCCTGTTGAAGAACATCGTATAGTAATTAATATACTAAGCAATGAAAGTTTAGCTTCAAAAATAATGTATGCAAAAGATGCACTAATTAAGGACAAATAGTTAAAATCTTACCATCTTTCGATTATAGATGTGACCGTAGTTCAATACAATCACCATTGGTCGCACGTTTTGAGTACTAACATTTCTAAGTTCAGAAAAAAAATTTGTCTTGACAATATTAAGATCCTCAAGCCATGAAACATAATGATTTATCTCCTCGCAGTTTAGTTGAGCCCCGGGGCAATAGTAGGTCCTGTCTACCAAGCGCCGGACATGTTTGCTTGAACCGAAATAAGCTGACAATACAAATTAGTTGTCAACTATTTTTGAATAAACTGTATCAAAGACATAAACATATGCATGCATGGTTGAGAAAAACTCACATAATGGTAGAACTGGAGGCGTTTGCACATCGACCCAGATGTCTATATTACCTTCAATATCATCTTTCGGACGAATATCAAAGGTGACAACCATACCAGGCTCAAATGCATAAGCCTTGCATAGTGCTTGCCAAGTTTTGCATTCAAAATGGGTGTATGTGTCTCCATTATATAATTTGATGTTGAAAGTATACCCATGCTCCGTCTTCAAGTAAACTCTCTTTACCTCCATATCATCTATAGCACTAAAACCTATCTTATCCAAGATAAAAATTCTTGCATGGCAGGGGATGCGCTAGTAGAATAGTGAAAATTTAAAATTATTAGTTGAAGCAAATGAAGCATAAGTTTTGCATTCAAATAATAATTGACAAATTGACTTACTGTATCAACTTCGAATGTCTCATCCAGCTTGATGCTGAAGCGCCTACCATCAACAAGGAAATTTCTGTCGCACAGGCCGCGCTGGTCTTCACAGTATTCGCACATAATGAAATCTTTTTCGTCGTCAGATGACATTTCCTATGTTCATATAGGTGAAACATTAAACACCTATTACTATCTAACATTAATTAATATCTAGCCAAATATATATTCATCTAACATTTGACATTAATATATCTAACTATATTCATCTCTAACAATTGACATTACTATATATTTAACTTTTCTATCTAATTCATCTAACATTCGACATTAATCTAACATTTATATAAACTCAAAATATATAAAAAATTAAATAAACAGAAAAAATCATTAACAAATAATATTTTAATTAGATCATCAAATCTCAGATACCTAATTTTTCTTACTAAAAATAAACTAGTTATATTAATTATTGAACTAGTTCAAATCTCATATACCTAAATAAACTAGTTATATTAATTATTGAACTAGTTCAAATCTCATATACCTAAATAAACTAGTTCGACAATTTTCTTACTAAAAATAAACTAGTTATATTAATTATTGAACTAGTTCAAATCTCATATACCTAAATAAACTAGTTCGATAATTTTCTTACTAAAAATAAACTAGTTATATTAATTATTCAACTAGTTCAAATCTCTAGTTCGACAATTTTCTATCTAGCTAATTCATCTAACACTCGACATTAATCAAACATTCGATCATCTAATTAACTTTTCTAAAAAACAGAAAATAAGTAAAAAAATGTGTGTGTGTGTATGTGTGTGTAGTGTGTACGTATATATGTGTGTGTATGTGTGCGGCCCCGTACGCCGCCGCCCCGTACGTACGGGCGGGGGCGCCGCCGTACGGGGCGGGGGTGGCGGCGTACGGGCCGGCGGTGCGGCGGGTATACGCGAGAGCAAGAGACGTACGGGACCGCGGCGAGACGACGACGGACGGCAGCGCGCGGCGTTCGGGGTGGCGGCGCGAGACGGCGATGACGAGGGGCGGCGGCGGCGGGGACAGCGACGACGACGACGGACGACGGGCGACGGGCGACGAGGACGGGTTCGAGCGGCGCGCGAGAGGTTGGAGACAAAAGAAGTGGGGAGATCTAACTGAATTTTCGTAAGTGTTGTATATATAGGAGAGGCCTTTAGTACCGGTTGGAGCCACCAACCGGTACTAAAGGGTGGTCTTTAGTACCGGTTGGAGCCACCAACCGGTACTAAAGGCCTCGCGCTGCCACCCCAAAGTTTAGTCCCACCTCATCGGGCGAAGGGAAGCCGCACTGGTTTATAAACCCAGCCGCGGCTATCTCTTCGAACTCCTCTATATAGCAGGCTTCTAGGCCTAATTAATTAGGGCACGCTACCCTGTGAGCCTGCTGGCCCTTCTGGGCCTGCATTTGCACACCCTAGGTCTGGCAGGCCCACTGGGCAGCGCGCCAACAAATTTTTTATATAGTTTTTTTCTTTTCTGCATTATTTATTTTCTTCTATTTATTTTTGAGTAGTTTTTTATATAGTTTTTTCTTTTTTGCATTATTTATTTTCTTCTATTTATTTTTGAGTAATTTTTTTGTATAGTTTTTTTATTTTCTGCATTATTTATTTTCTTCTATTTATTTTCTTCTGGAAATTGAAAGCTGCATACTGAACAATTAGGTAAATGACTGAAAAACAACAAATGATGTCAGAACATGTTAGAAATTAATGACGTCACTTTGAATGCTGCATACTGAACACAAAAGAAGTCCGGAGTTCAAATAAGTTTAAAAAACATTGAAGTGGCCATGTAACAGATGAGTTCTCGTCCGAAACCCTGATACTCCGAAGAGTATGTCCAGTTTGTACACGAAGTGCGTCCAGTTTTTGCCGTGACCCTCTCTACTCTTTCGCGCATGCTATGCGGGTGATATGATGATACCATGCCAAGTTTCAACATTTTCAGGATTCATTTTGTAGTGATTTTCAATTTCACGGTCATTTAGCTCTCTAAAACAATTAGGTAAATGACCGAAAAACAACAAATGATGTCAGAACATGTTGGAAATTGATGA
>NC_041382.1:744586001-744590607 GCF_002162155.2 Triticum dicoccoides | reverse complement strand
GTGCGTCCAGTTTTTGCCGTGACCCTCTCTACTCTTTCGCGCATGCTATGCGGGTGATATGATGATACCATGCCAAGTTTCAACATTTTCAGGATTCATTTTGTAGTGATTTTCAATTTCACGGTCATTTAGCTCTCTAAACAATTAGGTAAATGACCGAAAAACAACAAATGATGTCAGAACATGTTGGAAATTGATGACGTCGCTTTGAATGCTGCATACTAAACACAAAAGAAGTCCGGAGTTCAAATAAGTTTAAAAAACATTGAAGTGGCCATGTAACAGATGAGTTCTCGTCCGAAACCCTGATACTCTGAAAGAGTTTGTCCAGTTTGTACACGAAGTGCGTCCAGTTTTTGCCGTGACCCTCTCTACTCTTTCGCATGCTATCCGGGTGATATGATGATACCATGCCAAGTTTCAACATTTTCAGGATTCATTTTGTAGTGATTTTCAATTTCACGGTCATTTAGCTCTCTAAAACAATTAGGTAAATGACCGAAAATCAACAAATGATGTCAGACCATGTTGGAAATTGATGGCATCGCTTTGAATGCTGCATACTGAACACAAAAGAAGTCCGGAGTTCAAATAAGTTATTAAAAATAAAAAAGAGGTGCAATGCTGGTTAATTTGCTTCAAGACATTCGGAATAGTGTAGACTGCACTGCACATAGCTCAGTGCAATCTATGCTATTCCGCAAGGCTTGAAGCTAATCAACATGTAGGTGAGCATTGCAACTCTTCGTCATTGTCTGTGCACTCACGGCTTATAAACCGCTCATACTGCCTCTCTCTTGGCGAGGTGGGACTAAAAATCAGCTTACAAAGAAACTCTAGTGCCGGTTCATGGCACGAACCGGTACTAAAGGTCTTCGTGGGGGCCCCAGACTGACCATAGCGTGACACAGCCTCATTAGTACCGGTTCGTGGCATGAACCGGTACTAAAGGTTACCCACGAACCGGTACTAATGATGCCCGCCCGCCTAGCCGTTGGAACCGACACTAATGGTCACATTAGTGCCGGCTCAAATTCAAACCGGCCCAATAAGGTTAACTACATGTATATGGTTAGTTTGTAACTAGAATTTATTGAACTTTCCCTATGACAATTCATAAACAACGTTTCTCTTGAGCTGTTGGCAGGCTCAATATCCACCGCCTACCATCCCCATGCAAATGGATATGGAAATCATGTTGCTGGTCAAAGCAAACATTCTACTTCTAGTTATTGATGATTCAGGAAAGATTAAGTACTAGAGACCTATAAGTAGAAAGAACTTCCATGTGGATGATGCTTCATGTGTTTGTACTGAAAAAATGATACTGAGAGCCTGCTACATCTATTCTTCAGCTGTGATTTTAGACAGAGTTTCTAGTTCACACTGGTGGCATAGGCAGGAATAAAATGGAGGGCGTGCACACTCTAACAAAAATCTACCTAATCTAAATGTCACACAATATTCGGCAAAAGAATGACATAAATAGCTCAATCAAGGCTCACAACATTCTAGTTCAGGAAATATATTCCAAATGTGCAAATTTACAATACAACAAAATGGTACAATATAAGCAGGAGGCAATGGATGCGGCGATTTGGTGCCCGGGCTCAGCTGCACCTGAAATCGCCAAGGTCCAAAAAAATCTTGGGATCTGACCAATATGTTCTGGCAGGCAGACTGGTAATTAAAGAATTGAGATATACTCTTTTTTTGAGCAGAATTGAGATATACTCTACATAACAGCCCGCGTACGTGGGCCCAATTTGTAGCATTGGCAGGCCGCACAAACGGCGCCAATCCTGATCTGTGGCACACGTAGTTACCTTTTCGTCTGAGCTAGGAACATGAACTGTATACAGGACGTTACAGATTTCCTGAGATGTTTTGGGTATCCAAAAATCTGACGGGTTTGTGTGCAGCATGAATAACCTGATTAAGAAAAATGAAAACTTAAACACAACCCAAACAGACCCCCTCCCTTCAGTAACCCTACGCCGCTGGATCGAGCCAGGCCTCCTTCAGTCTCCCGCAGCAGCGGCGAGAGTCGCCGGCGGTAGCTAATGATGGAGGAGGCCGGACTTGAGTTCATGCTGGTCACCGTCGACCGGTAAGTAGATCTGCATGTTGCCAAATATCTAATCTCCCGTTTGATTTGATTTGAGCTCGGGGGTAGGGATGAGCTGCTTGGGGATTCAACGTGATTGGAGATGGAATGACTGACTTCACTGGCGTCTCGCTGGGGATGTTTACCACAGGTTTCCTCTCAAGGAAGAGTTCGCTGACAGCTTGGACCACCCAGATCTAGTGCCACTTGAGTTGTTGCAATCAGGTCGAGCTATTAGGGGGGCAATGTGAAGCAACTGATGCTTCTGAATGTGGGCAGTGTGCTGGCGGGGGCGGAGCTGCCGCGGAGAAGTGCGGCGAGCACCGTCGGCGTGAGACACCCCCAACTGCTTCAGCGCAA
The DNA here is from genome assembly GCF_002162155.2 of Triticum dicoccoides. Taxonomy (NCBI): domain Eukaryota; kingdom Viridiplantae; phylum Streptophyta; class Magnoliopsida; order Poales; family Poaceae; genus Triticum; species Triticum dicoccoides. The sequence goes on along the minus strand of NC_041382.1, from coordinate 744,588,140 downwards.
TCCACTGACAAGGTTAACCAAGAGTCCCCTGGTTGGACTAAATGGTCCTAATCCCTCCATTCCAAATTACTCGTCGCAGAAATGGATGTATCTAGAACTAAAATACATCTAGATACATCCATACCTGCGATAAGTAATTCGGAACGGAGGGAGTACATTTTTGTGTCGTGATAAAAATTATGTTATCCATTCAGATGTTTTTTTCTTCTGCTAATTCATTATAATGTGCGAAGAAAATGTAGAACAGATCCCCTGATGCATATTTGCTTGTGATTCATTCACAAGTGTTGGGTGTAAACAAGATGCAAACAATCAAGGATGTTGGCAGTACTGAATCAGCAAAAAACATCGTAAATAAACCGCCAAAACAGAAATGTATATGTTCCGCATTAATAATCGGTGTGGTGAAAATTCAGGTTACGCCTGGGCTGTGCCCCTCCCGATAGGACACCATGCCCCTCTCGCATGAGTGCGCTGGAGCAGACAATTCAGAAGTATGCAAACGGTGGATGACGATGTGGGTCGTTGTGAAAAAAATAACAAAGCGTGACCAAGGGATCCAGACTGCCCCACTCTGGCCCCCGCTGTTTCTTTCCCCACTGAAATGCTTGCTGGTCGTGCGGCGGCGGCTTGAATCTCGGCACCAGAGGGGATGGAAGATGCCGGACTTGAGGTCCTTCTTGATGCCATCTACCGGTAAGTGGATATGAGTACCGCAAAAATGTGTCATTCCACCGGATTTTTCTATTTTTTGTGATTATTTGTGAGTGGCCTGACGCTATTAGCATCGAGTTTGTGTAGGTTTCCCTTGCAAGAGGAGTTCACTGACAATTTGGAACACTCAAATCCAGTGCCGCTTGCCTTGTTGCCGCCTGCCCAAGCGAATCCGGAGGGTGAAGGATGAACAGAATCTCGCCTCCGGAGAGGTGCGGGCAGCATCTCAGTGCTGGTGCCGCGGGCGGGACGAACCGCGGAGACCGACAGTGGCGAGAGACATCGCCCACTGCATCAGCGCGGTCCACTGACAGGACCGGCTAACCCAGAAGCCCCTGGGTGGCCAAGAAATGTTAGCTTAATTAATTGGGCCTAATTAATTCCTTTTGCAGCAAACTGTCATGGACTATCTGGAGATATGGGGTATCTGATACCTGGTCAACACTCGTGGCAGCGGGCTAGGTTCTTCGGTTGGAAATGGTAATACAGAGGCTGACTAGTCAGCAAGGAGTGTGTTGGGGGAGAAGTACCCCCCTTCAGTTGGACTCAATCATGCTGAACCATCAGATGCCGATGTGCTTCGGTTCATTGGCAAGATGAATGGGTGCAGCGAAAGGATGCTTCAAAAGTAAATAATTAAAACTAGTACCAATACTTTGATTTGAATTGCGTTCCAAAACAACATGACTAAGAAAGTTGTTTATTTCAGAAAATGATTCAAGAACTTTCATCTCCTGCTTGTTGTGGCGTCTGGTCATGACATTAAAAAATCCCTATGATCACGCAAGATCTATCTAGGAGATGCATAGCAACGAGACGGGGAGAGTGTGTCCACGTACCCTCGTAGACCAAAAGCGGAAGCGTTAGATTAACGTGGTTGATGTAGTCAAACGTCTTCACGATCCAACCGATCCAAGTACCGAATGTACGACACCTCCATGTTCAGCACACGTCAGCTCGATGATGTCCCTTAAACTCTTGATCCACTAGAGGGTCGAGGGAGAGTTCCCTCAGCATGACGGCGTGACGACGGTGTTGGTGATGTGATCCATGGAGGGCTTTGCCTAAGCACTACGACGCTATGGCCGGAGGAGTAAACTGTGGAGGGAGGCACCGCACACAGCTAAAAAACAATTGTTGTTACTTTGGGGTGCCCCCTGCCCACATATATAAAGGAGGGGGGAGGAGGAGGCCAGCCCAAGGGAGGGCGCACCAAGAGGGGGGAGTCCTACTACGACTCTGTTCCTAGTAGGATTCGCCCCCCTTTTCCTTCCAACGTAGAGGGGGAAAGAGGAAAGGAGGGAGAAGGAGAAGGAAAGAGGGGGGTCGCGCCCCCTCCCCTTGTCCAGTTCAGATTGGGCAAGGGGGGCACCACCTCCCGTGGCCTGCCTCCTCTCCTCCACTATGGCCCATTAGACCCATTAA
>NC_041382.1:744560408-744585539 GCF_002162155.2 Triticum dicoccoides | reverse complement strand
GGTTCCGGGAGCGTCCCGGCACTCCGAAAAATCCCTGAACCTTATCGGAACCATTCCAGTGTCCGTATATAACCTTCCAATATATCAATTTTTACTTCTCGACCATTTCGACACTCCTCGTCATGACCATGATCTCATCCGGGACTCCGACCAAACTTCAGTCACCAAAACACATTACTCATAATACAAATCGTCATCGAGCGTTAAGCGTGCGGACCCTACGGGTTCAAGAACTATGTAGACATGACCAAGACACATCTCCGGTCAATAACCAATAGCGGAACTTGGATGCTCATATTGGCTCCTACATATTCTACGAAGAATTTTATCGGTCAAACCGCATAACAACATACGTCATTCCCTTTGTCATCGGTATGTTACTTGCCCGAGATTCAATTGTCGGTATCCTCATACCTAGTTCAATCTCGTTACCAGCAAGTCTTTACTCGTTCCATAATGCATCATCCCGCAACTAACTCATTAGTCACATTGCTTGCAAGGCTTATAGTGATGTGCATTACCAAGAGGGCCCAAAGATACCTCTCAGATACTCGGAGTGACAAATCCTAACCTCGATCTATGCCAACTCAACAAACACCATTGGAGACACCTGTAGAGCATCTTTATAATCACCTAGTTATGTTGTGATGTTTGATAGCACACAAGGTGTTCCTCCGGTATTCGGGAGTTGCACAATCTCATAGTCAGAGGAATATGTATAAGTCATGAAGAAAGCAATAGCAATAAAACTAAACGATCATTATGCTAAGCTAACGGATGGGTCTTGTCCATCACATCATTCTCTAATTATGTGATCCCCTTCATGAAATGACAACACATGTCTATGGTTAGGAAACTTAACCATCTTTGATTAACGAGCTAGTCAAGTAGAGGCATACTAGGGGCACTCAGTTTTGTCTATGTATTCACACATGTACTAAGTTTCCGGCTGATACAATTCTAGCATGAATAATAAACATTTATCATGATATAAGAAAATATAAATAACAACTTTATTATTGCCTCTAGGGCATATTTCCTTCAACTTGAATGTAAAGGGGTACTGTGATGCTGATTGGGCTAATTGCCTTGATAATAGAAGATAAACTTCTTGATATTGTGTTTTTGTTGGAGGGAACCTTGTGTCATGGAGAAGCAATTCATTGTGTCTAAACTGACAACTGAAGCAGAGTACAGGGCCATGACAGTAGGCCTTAGTCAGTTGTTGCGACCAAGAAATCTCTGGTCAGAACTGAAAAGTACTTAGAAAGGGCCATGTGAAGGTGTGGTGCAATAATAAATCAGCTATCAACGTAGCCAACAACCCAGTCCATCATGATAGAACGAAGCATGTGGAGATTGATCACTTCTATATTTAACATAAGTTAGATGAGGGTATAATATACTTAACTAATTAAATTGAATAATTAAATTAATAATATAAAAGGGAGGATCCTTTCTTGGTTCTCTGTCTGTTCGTTTTGGTACATCGCGCCATCACTCCATTGGGCCTTCTTCGGCCTGCCCAATCCCCGTGCAGACCTAAGTACCTGGGTTGTAGGGCAAGACTTCGTCGAATGTGTCGCGGAAAGGTCAGTACTCAAGCGCATGCTATGGCATGTGCTGCCTAGCCAGGACGCTGTTGACAGTGCATAGGAGGCTCTATGCAGGAGCAATTGCCGATCCCCGTCGCGATGGGGGCACTGGTAGGAGATGAAGGAGATGAGCTCGATCGAGGGGAAGGGAATATGATGGGAGGACTGGGGAGCGTGCAAGCCTCACCTCGTCGCAGGGGTGGACAGCAAGCGCGTTGGTGACGGGCTCACACAGTTACACATTGGGGCGCCGTTGTCTCACCCTGCTCACTCGCGGAGGCTGCGTCTAGTCAAGGAGGAGGTTACCAACCGCGATCGCGCCGGTGGCACAAGCCTCTTGGCGCGGAGGTCAAGGTGGATAGAAAACAACGACGAGGTTGACTAGTGGAGTTCATTGATGTTGTTTAAATTTCATGATCTGCTTTTGATCTGTCATCGACGATTTTAAAATTCTATTAAAATTTCACTTTTGACTCTTGGTCCATCATGCATGTTCTTGAGTAAGCAAGAGACGTGTTTTACACTCCATATATGATAGTAGATTAAGTTTTGTCTCACGGTGTGTGTTCTATCACTAGAGGGTATCGAAAAGAGAGAGGAATGAAAAAGAAACCTCCCTCCTCTCGCGACCGTGTCGCCACCTACCCCACGGGCTGCCGGCCGCGGGACCCCCTCCTCCCTCCAGGCCCTCCCTCCCTCCTTCTTTCCCGCCGCCGTCGCCGACGCCCGCGGCCAGCTTGGCCCCGGGGCTGCTGGTGGTGGCGGCTTCCCTGCCCTTCCTCTCCCGGTCACTATTCGGCGTGAGCGGAGCTGCACCGGGGGGTGCATGTCGGTGTCAAAACCGGCGGATCTCGGGTAGGGGGTCCCGAACTGTGCGTCTTGGATCGATGATAACAGGATATGGAGGACATGATGTTTACCTAGGTTTGGGCCCTCTCTATGGAGGTAATACCCTACTTCCTGCTTGATTGATCTTGATGAATATGAGTATTACAAGAGTTGATCTACCACGAGATCGTAATGGCTAAAACCTAGAAGCCTAGCATGTATGACTATGGTAATGAGTATATCCTTTCCAGAATAACCCCTTCGGTTTATATAGACACCGGGGAGGGAATCTAGGGTTACATTGAGTCGGTTACATAAGAAGGAATCTTCATAGTCGGTCGCCAAACTTGCCTCCCACGCCCAGGAGAGTCCAATCCGGACACATGTACAGTCTTCGGCCTTCATGTCTTCACAACCCATCAGTCCGGCCCATGGATAACAGGCCGGACGCCTGAGGACCCCTTAGTATAGGACTCCCTCAGTAGCCCCTGAACCTGGCTTCAATGACGAGGAGTCCGGCGCGAAGATTGTCTTCGGCATTGCAAGGCGGGTTCCCTTCTATCCGAACTTCAAGATAGTATTCGGATGCGATGATAGTATCCAGACCTGTCACGCACACACACACCATACATAACCGCAGAGAGAACATATTTTTACACGAGTCTAATCTGCTGACAGCTTTTTAAAACATGACATCATGTCTGCCCGGTCACAATTCCAAACCGCTTTTCATGTTTCGACGCCCCACGTCCCGAGACGCGGTTGCCATTGGCACGTCTTGTCAAAGCAGAGACCGTGTCACCTTATCGTGGGATTCTCATCAATGCAGGCATGGGTAACCCAACCGTGCCGTTTATACAGCCCTTGGGAATAGGCGAATTTTAAGGCGAGTGAGGAGGCATTTAATATTCACTACCTTTATAAGGGGATAAGGATTCCCTTTTCCTCTCTCACGCCTGCTACCTCTTTTAGCACTGCGTTTGTTTTCCCCGAAGAGGAAGGGATGATGAAGTGAAGTAGCGTAAGTATTTCCCTCAGTTTTTGAGAACCAAGGAATCAATCCAGTAGGAGGCTACGCGCGAGTCCCTCGCACCTGCACAAAACAGATAAATCCTCACAACCAACGCAAATAGGGGTTGTCAGTCCCTATAAGGCCACTTACGAGAGTGAGATCTGATAGATATGATAAGATAATATTTTTGGTATTTTTATGATAAAGATGCAAAGTAAAATAAAGACAAAGTAAATAATGAAGTAGTAGGAGATTGATATGATAAAGATAGACCCGGGGGCCATAGGTTTCACATGTGGCTTCTCTCGAGAGCATAAGTATTCTACGATGGGTGAACAAATTACTGTTGAGCAATTGACAGAATTGAGCATAGTTATGAGAATATCTAGGTATGATCATGTATATAGGCATCACGTTCGAGACAAGTAGACCGACTCCTGCCTGCATCTACTACCATTACTCCACTCATCGACCGCTATCCAGCATGCATCTAGAGTATTAAGTTAAAAACAAAGTAACACCTTAAGCAAGATGACATGATGTACAGGGATAGACTCATGCAATATGAAGAAAACCCCATCTTGTTATCCTCGATGGCAACAATACAATATGTGCCTTGCTGCCCTTACTGTCACGGGAAAGGACACCGCAAGATTGAACCCAAAGCTAAGCACTTCTCCCATTGCAAGAAAGATCAATCTAGTAGGCCAAACCAAATTGATAATTCGAAGAGACTTGCAAAGATAACCAATCATACATAAAAGAATTCAGAGAAGATTCAAATATTATTCGTAGATAGACTTGATCATAAACCCACAATTCATCGGTCTCAACAAACACACCGCAAAAAGAAGATTACATCGAATAGATCTCCACAAGAGAGGGGGAGAACTTTGTATTGAGATCCAAAAAGAGAGAAGAAGCCATCAAGCTACTAACTATGGACTCGTAGGTCTGAGGTAAACTACTCACACTTCATCGGAGGGCTATGGTGTTGATGTAGAAGCCCTCCGTGATCGATGCCCCCTCCGACGGAACTCCGGAACAGGCCCCAAGATGGGATCTCATGGATACAGAAAGTTGCGGCAGTGGAATTAGGTTTTTGGCCCCTGCCTCGATCGTTTGGGGGTACGTGGGTATATATAGGAGGAAGAAGTACGTTGGTGGAGCAACAGGGGGCCCACAAGGGTGGAGGGCGCGCCTGGGGGGGGGGGGGTAGGCGCCCCCCTACCTTGTGGCCTCCTGTTAGTTGTCTTGACGTAGGGTCCAAGTCTCCCGAGTTGTATTCGGTGAGAAAATCATGTTCCCAAAGGTTTCATTCCGTTTGGACTCCGTTTGATATTCCTTTTCTTCGAAACCCTAAAACAGGCAAAAAACAGCAATTCTGGGCTGGGCCTCCGGTTAATAGGTTAGTCCCAAAAATAATATAAAAGTGGATAATAAAGCCCAATAATGTCCAAAATAGTAGATACTATAGCATGGGGCAATCAAAATTATAGATACGTTGGAGACGTATCAAGCATCCCCAAGCTTAATTCCTGCTCGTCCTCGAGTAGGTAAATGATAAAAACAGAATTTTTGATGCGGAGTGCTACTTGGCATTATTTTAATGTAATTCTTCTTAATTGTAGTATGAATATTCAGATCCGAAAGATTCAAGACAAAAGTTCATATTGACATAAAAATGATAGTACTTCAAGCATACTAACTAAGCAATTATGTCTTCTCAAAATAACATGGCCAAAGAAAGTTCATCCCTAGAAAATCATATGGTTTAGTCATGTTTCATTTTCGTCACACAAGAATGCTATCATCATGCACATCCCGGATGACAAGCCAAGCAATTGTTTCATACTTTAGTAATCTCAAACCTATAAACTCTCACGCAATATATGAGCGCGAGCCATGGACATAGCACTATAGGTGGAATAGAATATAATGAGGAGGGTTATGTGGAGAAGACAAAAAGGAGAAAGTCTCACATCAACGAGGATAATCAATGGGCTATGGAGATGCCCACCAATTTATGTTAATGCAAGGAGTAGGGATTGCCATGCAACGGATGCACTAGAGCTATAAATGTATGAAAGCTCAACAAAAGAAACTAGTGGGTGTGCATCCAACTTGCTTGCTCACGAAGACCTAGGGCACTTGAGGAGGCCCATTGTTGGAATATACAAGCCAAGTTCTGTAATGAAAAATTCCCACTAGTATATGGAAGTGACAAAACAAGAGACTCTCTATCATGAAGATTATGGTGCTACTTTGAAGCACAAGTGTGGCAAAGGATAGTAGCATTTTCCCTTCTCTCTTTTTCTCTCATTTTTTTTATTTTTCTCCTATTTTTGGGCCTTCTCTTTTTATGGCATTTATCTTTTTTGGGCCTTCTCTTTTTTATGGACTTTCTCTATTTTTTTATTCCTCACTTGGGACAATGCTCTAGAAAATGATGATCATCACACTTCTATTTATTTACAACTCAATGATTACAACTGGATACTAGAACAAAAGATGACTCTATATGAATGCCTCGGGCGGTGTACCGGGATGTGCAATGAATCAAGTGCGACATGTATGAAAAATTATGAACGGTGGCTTTGCCACAAATACGATGTCAACTACATGATCATGCAAAGCAATATGACAATGATGCATGTGTCATGACGAACGGAATGTTGGAAAGTTGCATGGAAATATATCTCGGAATGGCTATGGAAATGCCATAATAGGTAGGTATGGTGGATGTTTGGAGGAATATATAAGGAGGTTTATGTGTGAAAGAGCGTATCATATCACGGGGTTTGGATGCATCGGCGAAGTTTGCACCAACTCTCAATGTGAGAAAGGGCAATGCACGATACCAAAGAGGCTAGCAAGGATGGAAGGGTGAGAGTGCGTATAATCCACGGACTCAACATTAGTCATAAAGAACTCACATACTTATTGCAAAAATCTACAAGTCATCAAAAACCTCGGTACTACGCGCATGCTCCTAGGGGGACAGATTGGTAGGAAAAGACCATCGCTCGTCCCCGACCGCCACTCATAAGGAAGAGAATCAAATAACGCCTCATGCTTCAAATTTGTTGCATAAAGTTTACCATACGTGCATGCTACGGGAGTTGAAAACCTCAACCCAAGTATTTCTCAATTTCATAACTACTCAACTAGCACGACTTTGATATTATTACCTCCATATCTCAAAACAATCATCAAGCATCAAACTTCTCTTAGTATTCAACACACTCATAAGAAAGTTTTATTATTAATATTGCATACCAAGCATATTAGGATTTTAAGCAAATTACCATGCGATTAAGACTCTCAAAATAATCTAAGTGAATCATGAGAGATCAATAGTTTCTATAAAACAAATCCACCACCGTGCTCTAAAAGATATAAGTGAAGCACTAGAGCAAAATTATATAACTCAAAAGATATAAGCGAAGCACACAGAGTATTCTAACAAATTCCAAATCATGTATGGCTCTCTCAAATGGTGTGTACAGCAAGGATGATTGTGGTAAACTAACAAGCAAAGACTCAAATCATACAAGACACTCCAAGCAAAACACATATCATGTGGCAAATAAAAATATAGCTCCAAGTAAAGTTACCAATAGAAGTAGACGAAAGAGGGGATGCCTTCCGGGGCATCCCCAAGCTTTGGCTTTTAGGTGTCCTTAGATTATCTTGGGGGTTCCATGGGAATCCCCAAGCTTAGGCTCTTGCCACTCATTGTTCCATAATCCATCAAATCTTTACCCAAAACTTGAAAACTTCACAACACAAAACTTAAAGTAAAAAATCTCGTGAGCTCCGTTAGCGAAAGAAAATAAAAGATCACTTCAAGGTACTGTAATGAACTCATTATTTATTTATATTGGTGTTATACCTACTGTATTCCAACTTCTCTATGGTTTATAAAGTATTTTACTAGCCATAAATTCATCAAAATAAGCAAACAACACACGAAAAACAGAACCTGTCAAAAACAGAATAGTCTTTAGTAATCTGTAGCTAGCGCAAGATCTGGAGCCCCAAAAATTCTAAAATAAATTTCTGGACGTGAGGAATTTATCTATTAATCATCTTCAAAAATAATTAACTAAATAGCACCTTCCAAATAAAAATGACAGCAGTTCTTGTGAGCGCTAAAGTTTCTGTTTTTTTACAGCAAGTTCAACAAGACTTTCCCCAAGTCTTCCCAACGGTTCTACTTGGCACAAACACTAATTAAACACAAAAACACAACCAAAACAGAGGCTAGATAATTTATTTATTACTAAACAGGAGCAAAAAGCAAGGAATAAAAATAAAATTGGGTTGCCTCCCAACAAGCGCTATCGTTTAACGCCCCTAGCTAGGCATAACTAGCAAGAATAGATCTAGGTATTGCCATCTTTGGTAGGCAATTCTTCAATGAGGCATCTACCATCTTTAGGAATTTCTTTCTTTTTATTAATTATCAAACTTTTAGGCACAAGATCGAAAAATTCATTTGTAACAATTGGTTCCTTAATGATAGCAAAAAGATTGGGATGAATACTTATAGATTTGAGACCCGCATCCTTACTAGAGGATTCACCCTTATTTTTAGGAACGTACATAAGCTTGGCAACTTTAGTGGAAGGACTTGGAGTATTCTTTACGGAAGAAAAAGCGGTTCCCAAGTTGGTAATAATATTCTCAAGTTTATCGATCCTAACGGAATCATGATTTATTTTCTCATTAACTATGGGTTCCTTTTCTTTAATATCTTTCAAAGTAACTCCTACTTTAGATCCATATTGAGAGATTCGACTGTGGATCTTTTTATCCAAAATTTCAATTAACTCTACGGTAGCAACCTTATTTTCAATAATCTCAAGCCTTTGCATTACATGCTCCAAAGTTAATATAGTTCCATTAACCAAGAGAGGGGGTGAGCCAAATAAATCTATCATAGCATTATAAGAATCAAAAGTATGGCTACCCAAAAAGTTCCCTCCGGTAATAGTATCAAGAACATAACGGTGCCAAGGAGTAATTCCTACATAAAAATTGCGAAGAAGAACGGAAGTAGATTGCTTCCTAGTAGATATATTTTGATCATTGCAAATTCTATACCAAGCATCTTTTAGATTTTATCCCTCCCTTTGCTTAAAATTTAGAATTTCATTCTCAGAAGATAACGGAGAAGATAAGGGACTAGCCATAACGACAAGCAAACAAACTAACACACAAGCAAACAAAAAGAGGCAAATAGAGAGGGAGGATAGAGAGAGAGAGAGGGCGAATAAAATGGCAATGGTGAATTGGGGGGAGAGGAAAACCAGAGGCAAATGGCAAATAATGTAATGCGGGAGATAAGGGTATGTGATGGGTACTTGGTATGTTGACTTTTGCGTAGACCTCCCCGACAACGGTGCCAGCAATCCTTCTTGCTACCTCTTTTAGCACCGCGTTGGTTTTCCCCGAAGAGGAAGGGATGATGCAGTAAAGTAGCGTAAGTATTTTCCTCAGTTTTTGAGAACCAAGGTATCAATCCAGTAGGAGGCTACGCGCGAGTCCCTCGCACCTGCACAAAACAAATAAATCCTCGCAACCAACCCAAATAGGGGTCGTGAGTCCCTATAAGGCCACTTATGAGAGTGATATCTGATAGGTATGATAAGATAATATTTTTGGTGTTTTTATGATAAAGATGCAAAGTAAAATAAAGACAAAGTAAATAACAAAGTAGTAGGAGATTGATATGATAAAGATAGACCCGGGGGCCATAGGTTTCACTTGTGGCTTCTCTCGAGAGCATAAGTATTCTATGGTGGGTGAACAAATTACTGATGAGCAATTGACAGAATTGAGCATAGTTATGAGAATATCTAGGTATGATCATGTATATAGGTGTCGGTGTCAAAATCGGCGGATCTCAGGTAGGGGGTCCCGAACTGTGTGTCTAGGCCGGATGGTAACAGGAGGCAGGGGACACGATGTTTTACCCAGGTTCGGGCCCTCTTGATGGAGGTAAAACCCTATGTCCTGCTTGATTGATATTGATGATATGGGTAGTACAAGAGTAGATCTACCACAAGATCAGAGAGGCTAAACCCTAGAAGCTAGCCTATGGTATGATAGTATGTTGTGATTGTTGTCCTACGGACTAAAACCCTTCGGTTTATATAAACATCGGAGAGGGTTAGGGTTACACAAGGTCGGTTACAAAGGAGGAGATATCCATATCCGTATTGCCTAGCTTGCCTTCCATGCCAAGTAGAGTCCCATCCGGACACGAGACGAAGTCTTCAATCTTGTATCTTCATAGTCTAACAGTCCGGCCAATGGAGATAGTCCGGCTGTCCGGAGACCCCCTAATCCAGGACTCCCTTAGTAGCCCCTGAACCAGGCTTCAATGACGATGAGTCTGGCGCGCAATATTGTCTTCGGCATTGCAAGGCGGGTTCCTTCTCTGAATACATCACAGAAGAACTTGAAAACAAGGATAGTGTCCGACCCTGCAAAATAAGTTCCACGTACCACCGTAGAGAGAATAATATTTTCGCAAATCTAATTTGCTGGCTTGTCTTGGCAGCATGACGTTACGTCATGGCCCGGTGATTATTCGAACCGTTTCTTTTAACCAGCTCCACACATAACGCGAGGCGGTTTCTTGACACGTCTTGTCGAAGCGGAGATCGTGTTCCCCCAGTTATGGGATTCTCATTAATGCGGTCGTGGGTAACCCAACCGTGTCTAGGACTCCTAGATTATAGGCAGGTCCTAAATGGCTACGGAGAGGACGCTTGATATTCACCCTCTTTATAAAGGGACAAGGTTTTCACTTTTTCCCTCTCGTGCTCAATCGAACCCTTCCCCCACCTCGAGTTCTAACACCCAAAGCCCAGGTTAGGTGCTCCGGATCTTCAATCATGTCTGGATCCAGCCTTCAAGGCCGACGGATGCCCTCCTCCGTTACGGAAGAGGACATTAAGAAGTTGAGGGAGGCTAGATACCTGACCGCCGAGGTTTCACATCGGCTGCCCGCTCGAGGGCAGATCATCCCTACTCCCGAACCCAACGAGAACGTCATGTTCGTCTCCCACTTCCTCCGAGGTCTAGGCCTCACTCTGGATCCCTTCGTCAGGGGTTTGATGTTCTATTACGGGCTAGATTTACACGATCTAGCTCCGGACTCCTTTCTCCACATCTCGACATTTATTGTCGTGTGTGAGGCCTTCCTCCGTGTTACCCCTCACTTCGGCCTGTGGCTCAAGACCTTTGAAGTAAAGCCGAAGATGATCGAGGGGTAACATGCAGCGTGCAAAGGTGCATCAATAGGGAAGATGGCAGGAGCCCCATGGCTGAAAGGTTCCTTTTCAGAGGTGTCCAAATTATGGAAACGGGAGTGGTTTTACGTCACGGCTCCCAGAAGTGCCAAGTGGGCGGCTGCCCCCGCTTTCTGCTTGGGCCCCCACCACAACTGATGTCATGGATTAGCAGAGGTCTGAGCTGGGGTCCAGCCAAGGACGTGCCTATACTGCAAAGCCGCATCCGAGATCTCTTCGAGGGAGATTTTAATTTGGTTATGGTAATACAAGTTATGCTGGTTCATCAAGTCCAGCCTTGCAAACGCCGGCCCCTTCGCTTGTGGGAGTTCAACCCAGAGGGACCGCGTGCCATTCAAATTTTCCTCGGCCTGACGCACGAGGAGATGTACACGTCATTCTTCGGACCTCAAGTAGAGTGTCCGGATATTACCGAGGACGTGGGCCTGAGCAGTAACCGCGCCGCCGAACAACTAAGAAACCCTCTGGCCGAACACACTTTCTTTTATTCGTCATGAAGTCATTTCTGAGAGTTTGCTTTTTGACCAGGACTGGCCAACAAAGGCGAAGATGATTCGGTGTTTGACCCCCCTCCCTGAGGGTTTGGAAAATCCGGTATTGGAAAAGATGCTCGAGGTCGCACCTTGCCCGGAGCCCTCGAAGGAAGATACAGGAGGGGATAATACGGGAGGACACGGGCCCCCATCGCTGCCCGTTCCAACCGAGGGAATGAGCGTCTCCATGAAGGAGGATAACCGGGGGAGGAAAAGGACTGCTTCCGAGGATCCGAAAACCAAAGCCTCTAAACGGGAGAAGAAGTCTCCCACAGAGGGTCCTGCCTCGGGGGGTGCTTTTGCCGCACAAAGTCCGCGGGGAGATCAGCCCTCCAACGAGTCGTAAGTGATCCAAAATACTTTAATAGTAAGGTATGCTATCTTTTTTCTGAGAAAATAACCACCACATATATCTTGCAGTTCGGGCCTCAGCCCCTCTCAGCTGAGCTCGTCTTCGAGGGATCTTCTTCCAGAGATGATGGAGAGAAAAACGCCTCCCCCGGACTCCTCCGCTCAAGAAGCGGGCGACCCCGAAGTGTCGTCACGGAGGGCCTCTCCGGATCTGGTGAGGCCAGAAGATAATCCCATGGACCCCAAAGTCCCCAGCGTCCGTCTCCCGAAGAGAGCAGACGAAAGAGTCTGGCACCGTCTGGTATGCGGTCGGACATTCTGAGGGAGTTGGTGGGGCGAGCGGTCATCTCAGAAGAACACCGTACGCTGATGGTTACAGTGATGGAGAGAATTTCGTCCGCCGAAAGCAGATTACATGAAGCCTTTATGAGTCTACTGACAGGCTTTGAGGTACGTGAGATAATATGTGATAGTACTGCACATGTTAGGTGTGCCCTGTGTAGATAGTAGCCCCTGAGACTCTGCTTGTCGTCGAGAACGGTGGCGAACATAGGATCATATTCCCAGGCAATAACCAGACTGCCCCTATGTGCAGGTGTTGGAAGCTCCAGTGGCTAGCCAGACTAGTGAGTTTGCCAAATTAAAACGGCAACTGGATGCGGCAGGCGCCGACATCGAGCTTGTTAACAAGAGGCTTGACGAGGCATAGGGTAAGTGTTATTATCTGGTGAACGCCACATAGTAAGAGCAGCATGATGCCAGTATCGTTAATATGTTGTGACTGCAGATGGAGCTGCCACTGTGGAAACCTTGTGGGCAGAACTTGCCCGAGCCAAGGAACAAGCAAGGATTAGTAATGCGGCTGCTTTGAAGGCGGCCGAAGAGTTGAAAGCCGAGAAGGCCGCACATTGCGAGAGCCAAGAGAAGATGACCAAGATGGTCGTAGAATTAAAAGACACTGCCGACTGTTGCCGGGTCCTTGAAAAAGAAAACCGAGTGAAGGCAACGGACCTTGAGAAGGCCACGATGGCGGACAAAGACACCCGTTCTGCTATGAGAGCGAAGAAGGAGGAGCTGCGGGTAGCCGGGGATATTGCGGCTGGGAAACCCTTCATGTTAGGGAGGAAGTTCGGAGATCCACGGTATGCCCCTCTGGATTGGCTGTGGAGCTCGGCAGATGCGTATATGGATTTGGCGGTGAGTGCTGCCGATGCTGCCAAGTACTTCCAAGGTCAGACAGATCATGAAGTGGACAATCTGTTCTGGTCGCAATTCAACGTTCCAGAGCGTTCGCTTTCATTGACTGACCAGCTAGCCGAATGGGCCGAACTGAATAGGTTGTTTGGACTCGCCATGAGGTCTATTGTGGATCAGCTATGGCCAGAAAAGCCAAAGCTGAATAGCTATTTTAGCTTAGTGCAGCAGTTCCTTGGTGCGGTGCCACGCATTAATGCGATGAAGAGCTCGGCGTGCATAGAAGGCTCGCGGATGGCCCTTGACCGTGTTAAAGCATACTGGGCGTAGATGGACGCTACCACTATTGCGGCGCAGGGTTCGGCCATAGGCCGAGTGGCTGCCGAGCACTATTTCGAGGAGGTTCTCGAGGGTGCTCGTTCGATAGAGGCCCAGTGCTCGAAGAATATTATGTTTGAGTGATATGTATTCTCATTGTAAACACAATGCTTTTATGAAGTTTTATAAGGCCATGTTTATACTTTTTCCTGAAAGTAGTATGATGGCTCCTGTGCGGTCGTTTATGTATACATGTGTATAACCTGAAAGATTGCAGCCGTCGGCTTCAACCCCCACGCATATAATGCAGAGGTGCTCGCGAAAAACGCGTGTTCACACTTAACCCAACGTCTTGGTCCTATTAAGGAGGTGGTAGCGTAGCGAACTAGGCAACCGGACTATAATGCTTTAACACTTTCACTTAGCCATAGGGGTTTGACAGTGGGGCTACTAGATAGCCCCTGGTGGCTCCGCACTCTCCTGATCGCGGGGTGCGTACATGCCTGGCCGGAAAATGGCCCTTCGTTAAGGCGGAGGAATTCTAACATTCCGATAGGTCATCGAGTGGTTGACCAGTCTCACGCCATATCATGACAGTCAGTTTTTGGCTTTCTCTACTGAGGTGCTCGTCCAGATGAACCAGGGCACAATCGTAGTAGTTCTCCTGGTGCTACCTTAGCCGATAAAGCGGAATGTAAAGCACCAAAACACAGGAGCCGGGCAAACCCAACATTTGACCAAAGACAATGATTCAGAGCTGATGCATATAAGGCCAAACTCGCGACGCCGAACACTCCCTAACGTATTCAGTCTTTATGGTATAAACCAGGCCTAAATAGTGCCCTTTGTAAGAAGCCCCTTGTGTCCAGGTACGTGCATTATTCTGACGTGGCCACATGCCAAGACGTCAGCATCCTTCTCAACTGTGCTAAGAATTCGGTGGATGTGTATCAACAAGAGACAGTAAAAAAGGTTTACGCAGGGTCTTAATCTAAAAAGAATCCTTGGAGCGGGTCCCTGCTGCACGTCTGCGCCTGTGTCTCCGTTATGCCATATCCTGGACGGGTGTAGCATGATGATCATTTGTAAAAGAGAGGAACTTAGGTGAAAAAGTTGTTGTGCAAAAAGATAGTTTTTAAAGAAACCATGTATAATTCAAGATGAGTAAAAATTGCCACTTGTCTGCGCGCGTTGAGCCCCTTGTATTTGTAATAGGGGTGTGACCATTGATTCGGTATGAATTACATATAGCTACGCTGGACTCGTCTAACCGTGTCCGAGGTCTTGACGACCTGTTAAATGCTTTAGTTGGTCAGGCCGTTTTTAGTGTGCGGCTGCCAAGGCAGCCGCACTCTCTTCGGCGCGCAAAGATCGCTTAATACTTCCGTTCACTGTAATGATGCCACGTGGGCCGGGCATCTTGAGTGTGAGGGAAGCGTAGTGCAGTATTGCATTAAAGCGAACGAAAGCTTCACGTCTGAGTAGTGCTTGATAGCCACTTTGGAACGGAGCGATGTGGAAGGTGAAATGTTCGCTACGGAAGTTATCGCGGAAGCCGCATATAACCTTTAGTAGCAGGGAGCCCGTGCAATGAACCCCTGGGCCTGGCGTTACTCCTTTAAAGGTAGTATCGCTTTGGCAAATTTTTGTTGGGTCTATCCCCATTTCGCGGATTGTATCCTGGTATATCAGGTTTAGACTACTGCCACCGTCCATCAGGACTCGTGTGAAGTGGTATCCGTCAATTATTGGGTCTAATACCAGGGCAGCCCATCCTGCACGCCGGATACTTGCTGAGTAATCTCGATGGTCGAAAGTGACCGGTTGAGACGACCAGTGGCAGGACTCCGCGGTGATAGGCCCTTGGGCATATTTTTCTAGGAGTGCCATTTTGTTTCTTCCCTTGATCACGTGTAACACGTTTACTGTTTTGACTTCTGATGGAAATTTCTTTTGTTCCCCAGTGTCTTGCTTGAGAGGCTCATCCTCGTCTTCGCTTGGTGTATCCTCCCCCTTGTGTACGGCGTTGAGCTTGCTGGACTGCTTGAAGACCCAACATTCTATGTGGGTATGATTCGCGGGTTTACTAGGGGTGCTATGGATCTGACATATTTGGTCCAGAATTTTGTTTAGGCTGGACAGTTTGTCTCTGGCGCCTTTAGAGGGCGGCTTTTGCTGACCTGGTCAAGAGCTTTTGAATCCGGCATTTACTGCCGTGCTCTTCGTGATGTCTTCTTTATTCTGTCGTTTGTTATTGTTGTTGCGCCGTGATTTCCCGTTTCCATCTCTAACTTCAGATGTACTGGGGTCGCTGGTGCTGCATTTGCCTAGCTAGCTGTCCTCACCCGCGCAAAAGCGGGTCATGAGGCTTATTAATGCTGCCATTGTTCTCGGCTTTTCTTGGCCGAGGTGTCTGGCAAGCCATTCGTCACGGACGCTATGCTTAAAAGCTGCCAAGGCTTCGGCGTCCGGATAGTCGACAATTTGGTTCTTTTTAGTAAGAAACCTATTCCAAAGTTTTCAGGCTGACTCTGCGGGCTGTTGAGTTATATGACTCAAATCGTCCACGTCCGGAGGTCGGACATAAATCCCTTGAAAATTTGCCCGAAAAGCGTCTTCGAGCTCTTCCCAGCTTCCAATGGAGTTTTCGGGGAGGCTTTTAAGCCAATGACGAGCTGGCCCTTTGAACTTGAGGGGTAAGTACTTGATGGCGTGGAGATCATCTCCTCGAGCCATATGGATATGGAGGATATAGTCCTCAATCCAGACCCCAGGGTCTATTGTTCCATCGTATGCCTCTATGTTTACGGGTTTGAATCCCTCTAGAAATTCATGGTCCAGCACCTCATCGGTGAAACATAGGGGGTGTGCGGCACCCCTGTATCTGGGTGTACTGAGTTGTTCAGATGTTTGTTGTGTTACATCGTATGCTGGGGCGCGCTTGCATGGTCCATAGATGATCTGGTTGCGCCGTCCTTTTGGTGTGAGCCCTCGCGTGGATCGCGTATTGGCTTGTGGGTGGCGTTGTTTGCTACTCTATGTTGGCCGTGAGGTCGTCTATCCTGCCAGGTGGCTGTTTTTACTTTTGGTTGTGGGGGGTCTGAGGCCTCCTCATCGAATTCAGGTACCAACTTCCGCTTTGGGTAGCTCTTGGTGGGGCGATTGCCGCCGTACTTCGCTGCTGTGTTGAGTACTTTGCTCCATCTGATTTGGAGTGTGTCCTGCGCAGCCTTGAGCCTTTGCTTCTGTTTTTTCAGACTCCTCGCGGTGGCAACAAGACTTTGACGGGCATTCTGCTGCTCCAGGTGCCTATCCGGCGTTATGCCATCCAGACTATTATCTTTGATAGAATTGGTTTGTTCGGTTTGATTCTCCGTATTGCCGTGGACCGGCAGTGTTTCGCCCTGCTCCAACGCTGGGTCTGTATGATCATTATTTCTGCTAAGGCGGGATTTGGGGCGGCGCTTGCGCCGCCGCTTTGACTGCTTCTCGGGGGAACAAGCCTTCGGTGCATCCTTCCGTTCCTCGTCGTCATCTTCTTTTGGTGTGTCCACCATGTATATGTCATATGATGAGGTGGTTATCTAGCGCTCTGTGGGCGGTGGTTCCTCTTCGCCTCCCGCATCGTCGTCCATACTATCGATGTCTTCGGAGTCGAAGTCGAGCATGTCGGTTAAATCATCGACAGTGGCTACAAAGTGGGTGGTGGGTGGGCGTCGAATTTCTTCGTCGTTCGCATCCCAATCCTACTGGCCATAATCCGGCTAGGGCTCTCCTGACAAAGAGAGAGACCTTAGTGAATTCAGGATGTCGCCGAAGGGCGAGTGCTGAAAGATATCTGCAGTGGTGAATTCCATGATCGGCGCCCAATCGGATTCGATTGGCGGGGGCGCGGATGGTTCGGAGTCCGGAAAAGAGTCCGGCACCTTGGAGTCATGGGTTGCACAGAGGTTTAGGCTGGTGTTCGGCTCGATCGCCGTTGAGACTGCAGCCCCTGAGGCGGTGTCTAACCACCCGTCCTCGACTGGCACAATTGACTCTGAGCTAAGGGTCGGAGCTGATGCGGGCGCAGCCTCTGGGGTACTGTTCGGCGACAGAGCTAGGTCATACCCATCGCGACAGTGCGGCGCGCCCGACTGTGGCTCGAATCCGTTGAAGATCAAGTCTCCGCGGATGCCGGCCGTGTAGTTCAAACTTCCAAATCTGACCTCATGGCCAGGGGCGTAGCTTTCAATCTGCTCCAGATGGCCAAGCGAATTAGCCCGCACTGCAAAGCCGCCGAATACGAAGATCTGTCCGAGGAGAAAAGTCTCACCCTGGACCTCATCGCTATCAATGATAGTAGGAGCCGTCAAGCCTAATGGCGACGACACAGAGGAACTCTCAACGAAAGCGCCAATGTCGGTGTCAAAACCGGCGGATCTCGGGTAGGGGGTCCCGAACTGTGCGTCTAGGCCGGATGGTAACAGGAGGTAGGGGACACGATGTTTTACCCAGGTTCGGGCCCTCTTGATGGAGGTAAAACCCTACGTCCTGCTTGATTGATATTTATGATATGGGTAGTACAAGAGTAGATCTACCACGAGATCAGAGAGGCTAAACCCTAGAAGCTAGCCTATGGTATGATTGTATGTTGTGATTCTTGTCCTATGGACTAAAACCCTTCGGTTTATATAGACATCGGAGAGGGTTACGGTTACACAAGGTCGGTTACAAAGGAGGAGATATCCATATCTGTATTGCCTAGCTTGCCTTCCACGCCAAGTAGAGTCCCATCCGGACACGAGATGAAGTCTTCAATCTTGTATCTTCATAGTCTAACAGTCCGGCCAATGGAGATAGTCCGTCTGTCCGGAGACCCCCTAATCCAGGACTCCCTCAATAGGCATCATGTCCGAGACAAGTAGACCGACTCCTGCCTGCATCTACTACTATTACTCCACTCATCGACCGCTATCCAGCATGCATCTAGAGTATTAAGTTAAAAACAGAGTAAAGCCTTAAGCAAGATGACATGATGTAGAGGTATAGAGTCATGCAATATGAAGAAAACCCCATCTTGTTATCCTTGATGGCAACAATACAATACGTGCCTTGCTGCCCTTACTGTCACCGGGAAAGGACACCGCAAGATTGAACCCAAAGCTAAGCACTTATCCCATTGCAAGAAAGATCAATCTAGTAGGCCAAACCAAACTGATAATTCAAAGAGACTTGCAAAGATAACCAATCATACATAAAAGAATTCAGAGAAGATTCAAATATTATTCGTAGATAGACTTTATCATAAACCCACAATTCATCGGTCTCAACAAACACACCGCAAAAAGAAGATTACATCGAATAGATCTCCACAAGAGAGGGGGAGAACTTTGTATTGAGATCCAAAAAGAGAGAAGAAGCCATCAAGCTACTAACTATGGACCCGTAGGTCTGAGGTAAACTACTCAAACTTCATCGAAGGGCTATGGTGTTGATGTAGAAGCCCTCCATGATCGATGCCCCCTCAAGCGAAGCTCCGGAACAGGCCCCAAGATGGGATCTCGTGGATACAGAAAGTTGCCGCGGTGGAATTAGGTTTTTGGCTCCTGCCTCGATCATTTGGGGGTACGTGGGTATATATAGGAGGAAGAAGTACGTCGGTGGAGCAACAGGGGGCCCTCGAGGGTGGAGGGTGTGCCTGGGGGGGGGGAGTAGGCGCGCCCCCTACCTCGTGGCCTCCTGTTAGTTGTCTTGATGTAGGGTCCAAGTCTCCTGAGTTGTATTCGGTGAGAAAATCACGTTCCCGAAGGTTTCATTCCGTTTGGACTCCATTTGATATTCCTTTTCTTCGAAACCCTAAAACAGGCAAAAAAACAGCAATTCTGGGCTGGGCCTCCGGTTAATAGGTTAGTCCCAAAAATAATATAAAAGTGGATAATAAAGCCCAATAATGTCCAAAACAGCAGATAATATAGCATGGAGCAATCAAAAATTATAGATACGTTGGAGACATATCAACGCCCTCTTTCTGTCTTCGCCTTTCCAATCTCGAGCTCCAGCGCCCAAGTTCTCATCCCCTTTCCACTCAAGCAACCATGTCCGGATCCAGAGGTCAAGGCAAGTGGATGGTCTCTTCCGTTAAGGAGGGGGGCATTACTGAGCTCCGGGCGACCGGATACTTGGCGAAGGAGATCATTCACCGCTTGCCGACTGACGGACAAGTCATCCCCACGCCGAAGCCCACCGATAGGGTAGTGTTCATCCCCCATTTCTTCCGCGGGCTAGGGTTTCCACTCCATCCTTTCATCCGCGGGCTGATGTATTATTACGGGATAGATTTCCTTGATCTGTTCCCGAATTACTTCCTTAACATCTCGGTGTTTATCGTCGTGCGTGAGGCCTTCCTCCGCATCCAACCCCACTTTGGGCTGTGGCTCAAAGTTTTTAACGTGAAGCCGAAGGTGGTGGATGGCTAGCACGCGGAGTGCGGAGGAGCCATGGTGAGCAAGCTTTCCAACGTCTCCTGGCCCAAAGGTACTTTTGTGGACACGGTAAAGGAGTGGCAGAAGCAGTGGTTCTACATCACAGAACCTCGCGGCACCACCTGGGCCGCAGCTGCCAAATTCCGCTCTGGCGCTCCCATTCGACTCACCTCCTGGGTCGAGAAGAGTCTAGACTGGTGTTCACCTGACGAGCTGATAGCGCTGCAGACGCGTGTTCAGAGCATGGTAACCAAGAACGTCAAGCTCATTGATGTGATCCAGGTGATGCTAGTTCGCCGGATCCTTCCGTGCCAGCGCCGAGGCCACCCTCTATGGGAGTTCAACCCGAAGAAGCACCAGACCTTGGTGAGGCTCTTCGAGACTACTCACGAAGGTGCATGGAAGTTGCTCTTTAAGGGCAACGAGAAGCCACTAGCCACGGATTCTGACCGTGGTCACGATTGTTAACACCCTGCCAGTGAGGTATGTTATTTTTGATGTATCCCCAACTTGATTGTTTCGAGGATGATGTCTGAGTTTACCATTACCTTTTCATGACTGGATGGAGAGGGCGAAGCGGATCCAGTGTCCAGCTCTGCTGCCTGAAGAACCGGTCATCTCGCGTCTAGCGAATATGCTAGTGCTGGCGCCTTATAAGGCGCCGGAGAAGAAGGCCAAGGGGGCCAAGAGTGGCCCCCATCGCAAGGGCACTTCGGACATGACATCCAAAGACGACGAAGCTCATTCCTCCGTCCCCGAGGACAATGGTGAGGAAGAGGAGGAGGAAAACAACCCTCCCCCTGAGGAGAGGAAGAAGAAGAGGGCGGCTTCGGCGCATCCGGAGGAGGAAATGCCCAAGAAGGGGAAGGGTGTCCCAGCGGTCAATACCGCGTGGGACGTTGACAGCAGTCTGGAACGACGCCTCCGCACTAAGCCCCAGGACGCATCGTAAGTGACATGGCTCACTCATGCGCACATCCGGCCCTTTCTCTTCATTATCTTGACATAGTCAATTGTACTATTGCAGTCTGGCCCGCGACCTTATCTAGCGATTCTCATTTGGAGGTTCGTTGGCTCCGTCGGAGATGGCGAGCATGTCGCCACCGCCTGCTTATTCCCCCCTGGGCCAGGGCGACACTGAAGTGTTATCCCGGAGGACCGCTCCGAACCGGGGAGGAGCCTAGGACGCTGTCCGGGAGGTGCCACAAGGCGAGACCTCCACTTCTGGATACATGGGGGAGCCGATCCCCATGGAGACTGGCGAAGAGGGCCGCATCCAGTTCGGCCCTCAGCCGAATACGATTCCGGAGAACCATATGGGTCCGGAGTCGGGCGAGCAGCCCCCTTTGAAGGAGGGGGGTGCGCCGCTTCCACCGGTGGACCCTGTCCATCCAGGGGCGCCGGATAACCTGATGGAGGCGCTTCGAGGCGCCTCCGTCGTGGATGAGCACCGTGTCCTTATGGGTGCGGTGATCGAGAAGATTTAGTCCACCAAGAGTGGACTGAATGAAGCCCGCAGTAGCCTGTTTGACAGGTTTCGAGGTAAGAAAGAGAAAAACCCCGTGTAGATAGTAGCCTCTAAGACACTGTCCGGTGTTCGGCAAGAAGAACCGAATAGAGGATCAATCTTTTGTTATAGGAGACTAATGTAATATCTATGAATAAGCAGGCGTTGCTGTTGGCCGCAACCTTGCATGCTTCTGAAGTCTCTGAACTGAGGCATAGGCTGGAGCGGACCGAGAACGAGCTTGGTGAGGTTAAGGTTCGGCTCTAGGAGAAGCAAGGTGAGTGACGACTTGATGTGTGTTCGGAAGGGATAGGCGCTGCATATTGACCCCAGTATCGTGATATGTGCAGGAGCCGCGACCGAGGTCGAGGCCCTAAGGAAGGCCCTGGGCGAGGCCGAGGAGAAGGCTGTCCAGCAGCAAGCCACCTGTAAGAAGCTCAAGGCCCGGGTCAAGGAAGTCCAGCAGGAGCTCCAGGATGCGGTCAAGAAATGTGAAGCCTTGGAGCATGATGCGTCGGTTCAAGGGATCAAACTCGCCAAGGCTCGTCAGGGCGCAGAGACCGCATGGAATGAGGACCAAGCCGTCCTCTAGGAGATCCAGGAGGCCAAGAAGATCACGGCGGGTAAGGCATTTAAGATGCAAAGAAAGTATGCGGAGAAGCAGTACCTTTTACTAACTCGGGTTCGGAGTTCCCTAGGGGCTTTTGTGGATTTACCACATAGTGTATCAGATGCCACGGAGTTCTATCGAGCCGAAGGAGGGGGTTCTACGGAAAAGCTATTCTGGTCGCAGTATGCGGCGCCAGAGCATCTTGTGTCCTTCACCGATCAGTTGAAACAACTGGTGGAGCTGCATAGGGTGGTCTAACTAGCCATTAAGGATTTGATAATCTGGCTATGGCCAGCCGAAGCTATGCCAGTCAGCTACTTCAGACTCGTGAGGCGGATGGTGAACGCCTGTCCTCGACTGGACGTCTTCAAGCGCTCGGCCTGCATTGAAGGTGCGTGCATGGCCTTCGTCCGTTGCAAGATGTGGTGGGCGAAGATGGACGCCGTCGAGGTGACCAGGGGGCCACCGAAGGGCAAGGAGCACCGCACACCCGAACGGTATTTTGCAGATGTCCCGGATGGGGCTCACCTTGCGGTAGCACAATGTTCATAGGACATTGTATTTGAAAAAATGTATTCATGTTGCCTTTGCCTTGTATTATGAAAACAAAACCTGTTTTGTAATGTAATTTTGTTATGCTTTTAATTGTGTCCTCCTGTGCGGCTGTGTTGTATGTAATCTGAGGGTTGGCCAGTCGTCGGCTTCTGCCCTCATGTAGGTAGTACGGAGGTGTTCAAGATGGAATCTAAACAATCTTGATCCAATTATATGGTCCTTGAAGGAGTTGTTTAGCGCAACGAACACGGCAATCAGACTGTACGTCTTAAACACCCTCACTTAGCCATAGGAGTTTTAAATAAAGCGTGGGCGCAGCCCCTGGTCTGAACCAGAGTGCTATCAACATCTAATCAGGAAGTGCCGATCTTTCGCATAATGAGAAAAAAAATCTCCAACAATTTGTAACCCTCGAACAGTTGACCGGCTCTCACCGTATCATGACAGTCAGTTTTCGGCTTTCTCTACTAAGGCGCTTATCTAGTCAAGGCCAGGGCACAATCGCAGTAGTTCTCCCTTTACTACCCTAGCCGATTTAGCGGAACGTAGGGTAGCAAGCACAGGAGCCGGGCAACCCAACTGTTGACCAAAGACATGATTTAGAGCCAATGCATATAATTCTAAATTCGGGGTGCCGAACTTATCTTTAAGGATTGTTCGGACTTTGTTGCCGTATCGTGGGGCGATGGGGAGGCCCTGGCAAATATGGAACGTACCAGAGTGTACGGTTGCTAAGAGATAAGTAATTTAAAGGAAAAACAGAAGGAGAATAGAGATAGGATTTGGGGCCCTTGAACTTGGATCATGAGCTGTTTCCATTAGAGCTGGGTTAATGCGTCCAAGCACATTGGTATAAAATGATGCAATAAGCAGCCGGCTATTTGACCTGCCATAACCGAAGGCGAGCTGCGCTTGGGTCCTGAAAACGGTTAGCCTCTAGGGCTTCCCATGTACGCATGTGCTCCGTGTCAATCCGGTGTGTTTATCCTTTGACAGGATCATTAATCAGGCCGTCGAAGGAGGCCCCCATAGGAGAAACCTGAAACAAGGGAAAATGAGATAGTAAAGTTATATGTGTGTCCGGGATCGGTCTAGCCGAACCGTAGATCTTGGGATAGCTTGTGCCTCCGTCGATGCCCATGGAATTTTGAGTGCGTAGTTATGTACGCGTGGTATGAATGCCACTACCTCATCGGGATTGGGACGGAGGCCGAATTGCTAATCGAGCTCTTGACGAGTCGCACTGTCCTGTTGTAGTGTAGTCCGGACCCTCTTAATGATGCCCAGGGGCTCGGCAGCCAGACTATGATGCTGCTTGAGAAGGCCGCTTTGTACCTCTGCTGCTAGGGCGACAGTGTGTCCTCTGTCCGGAGGGAGCGTTCTGTGTTTCCGTTGACTATTATGACTCCGTGCAGACCGGTTATCTTCAGCTTGAGATAAGCATAGTGTGGCACCGCGTTCAATCTAGCAAACGTGGTTCGTCCGAGCAGTGCGTGGTAGCCGCTGCGGAAGGGGATGATATCAAAGATTTACTCCTCGCTTCGGAAGTTGTCCGGAGAACCGAAGACCACCTCCAGTGTGATTGAGCCCGTGCAGCAGGCCTCAACGCCTGGTATGACTCCTTTAAAGGTAGTCTTTGTGGGTTTGATTTGTGAGGGATAAATGCCCACACTACTAGGAAAAGGCCAACTAATGGCGCGCCAGTTTTGCGTACTAATGGCGCACTACTGGTGCGCCATTAGTATCACGACGCTAGTATTTGTATACTAATGGCGCACCACTGGTGCACCATTAGTATATGGTATACTAATGGCGCACCAGCGATGCGCCATTAGTATGCCTAGAGGTGCGCCATTACTATCTGACTTAGTAATGGCGCACCACATAGAAGTGCGCTATTAGTAATAAATTTTTTCATTTTTAAAAAAAAATTCAAATTTTTTTGAAAAAAATTTGAATTTTTTTTTAAAAAAAATCAATTTGTTTTATTTTTTCTTAATCTCGGGTCACTATGGCTTAATCTCGAGTCAATATGCTTAATCTTGGGTCAAATCGCACTCTGTGGTCAAACTTCCCAGAAGGTCATCCATCCTCACACTACTCCAGCCCAAGCATGCTTAACTTCATAGTTCTATCCAACCCCAGCACCACCTCACTTCACAGGCACTTGTTGATATATCTATCATATCAATCCTATTAAACCTTGCTGATGTCTAGGACTTTGTTCATGTTCATGAGTATGATGAAATTTTGAAAAAATATTTCAAACTTCCTGGTCATATTACATATCATATTTTGAAAAATAATTCAATTTTTTTTTCGAAACCAATTTTTTTCTGTTACTAGTGGCGCACCTAGCATACGGTGCGCCACTAGTAAGTTTGAAATTTTTTGAATTTTTTTCCCTCCGGATCTTAAAAGCCCCGTAACTTTTTTTCTGTTAGGTTTTTGGGGATTTTGAAAATGTTTAACGAGGTTCCTCCTATTAAATTCGGATGTAACTTTTCGAGTAGATGATTTTTCATATAAAAAACTTTTTAATCCGAGTTCATATGCAAAAGTTATGCCCATTTTACAAATTTCAGAGAGATTTTGCAAATAAAGTCGAAATTCATATTTGTAAATTTTCCCAACAACTAGACCACATATCACATAGGAAACTTATTTTCTTTTATTTTTTGGACATTTCCATCATTTTCTTTTATTTTTTTTAGAACTGAAAAGGCAGTCCACGGGGGTGGGGGGGTGCATTCGGTACGTTTTGGGCCAAGTTACTAATGGCGCACCGTGGGGGTGGTGCGCCATTACTAGTTAACTAGTAATGGCGCACCACACCCAC
>NC_041382.1:744535267-744560129 GCF_002162155.2 Triticum dicoccoides | reverse complement strand
GGCGCACTGTCCACTGGTGCGCCATTACTAGTTTTGAAAAAATAAATAAATTTTTTTTGGAAAAAAACTTTGAAAATAATTTACTAATGGCGCACCGTTGATATGGTGCGCCATTACTAGTTTAACTAGTAATGGTGCACCACTCCCACGGTGCGCCATTACTAGTTTTGAAAAAAAATGAATTTTTTTGTTACTAATGGCGCACCGTGGATGTGGTGTGCCATTAGTATTTGGACACTAATGGCGCACCAACACATGGTGCGCCATTAGTATATACTAATGGCGCACCACATGTCTGGTGCGCCATTAGTGTCATTTCCATCTATAGCCCTTTTCCTAGTAGTGCCATCTTCTGCACTGTATCCTGATAGAGCAGGTTGAGGCTGTTACCATCGCCCATTAGGACTCGTGTTAGGTGAAATCCGTCGATGATTGGGTCGAGGACCAGTGCGGCTGAACCGCCATGCCGGATACTAGTTGGGTGATCTCGACGATTGAAGGTGATCAGGAATGATGACCACGGATTGAATTTTGGGGCGACTGGCTCTACCGCGTAGACGTCCCTAAGTGCTCGCTTACGCTCCCATTTGGGGATGTGTGTAGCGTATATCATGTTCACCGTTTTCACTTGAGGGGGAAATTTCTTCTGCCCCCTGGTGTTCGGCTGCTAGGGCTCTTCGTCCTCGTCCTCACTTTGTGATCCCTTTTCCTTGTTTTCGGCATTTAACTTGCCAGCCTGTTTGAAAACCCAACAATCCCTGTTGGTATGATTGGCTTGTTTGTCTGGGGTGCCATGTATCTGGCACGGACGGTCGAGTATGCGGTCCAGGCTGAAAGTTCCTTCATTGTTCCTCTTGTAGGGCTTCTTCCATTGGACGGACTTGGAGCCGCTGAATCCGGCGTTAACTGTGTTGTCATCGGTGTTGTCGCCATTGCTTCGACGTTTGTGCCTATTGTGCCGGAGCTTGCCGGTGCTGTTCTTGGCCTCGGAGGGGCCTATCTCGCTGGCTGTGTTTTTGCTACGAGCCAGCCAGCTGTCCTCACCCGTGCAAAAGCGGGTCATATGTGCCGTAAGGGCTTCCATGGACTTCAGCTTTTCTTGGCCAAGGTGGCGTGCTAGCCATTCGTCATGGATGCTGTGTTTAAAGGTCGCTAGGGCTTCGGCATCTGGATAGTCAACGATCTGGTTCTTTTTGGTTAGGAACCTAGTACCGAATTTTCTTGCTGATTCTCCAGGTTGTTGAACTATGTGGCTTAAGTCATCAGCGTCTGGTGGCCGGACATAAGTTCTTGGAAGTTATCAAGGAAAGCCTCTTCCAAGTCCTCCCAGCTGCCGATGGAATTTTCAGGCAGACTATTTAGCCAGTGTCTAGCCGGCCCTTTTAATTTTAGTGGGAGGTATTTGATGGCATGGAGATCATCTCCTCGGGCCATGTGGATGTGGAGAATAAAATCTTCGATCCACACTGTGGGATCGGTTGTTCCGTCGTATGATTCAATATTGACAGGCTTGAACCCCTCAGGTAATTCGTGATCCAGCACCTCATCTGTGAAGCAGAGAGGGTGTGCCGTCTGCGTGTGCGGCGCCTCTATATCGGGCCGCGTCACGGCGCACCTTCGATGAAGTCCCTCTGCGGTTATCGGCCCGGGCGTGACTAGGTTTTTCACGTCCGAATAGGTAGCCATCATCCCGAGTCGGGAAGCGTCCTCGCGATTCGTAGATTGATCTGGTGTGTCCTGCTCTACTGTCCAGGTCCTGCCGAAGGTCGTATATATGGTCCCGAGCTATTTTGTCCCTGTTTTTGCGAGGCGGTGGGGCGGGCTGTTGTTCGGCCTGAGTTGTCGTTTTATCCCGACCACGGGGTGGTCGGTCCGCTGCACTATCCCGACCACGTGGTGGTCGGTCCGCATTGCATGAGGGAGGTATGGGATCTGGTGCCTCCTCATCAAACTGAGGTAGCAGTCTGCGCTTTGGGTAACTCTTGGATGGGCGCTCAAGGTCGTATTCTTCGACTGCCAGGACATTAGTCCATCTGTCAATGAGCAAGTCTTGATCAGCTTGGAGCTGCTGCTGCTTCTTCTTCAGACTTCTTGCAGTGGCTATTAGCTGGCGCTTGAAGCTCTCCTGCTCAAGGGGTGCCTCAGGCACGATAAAGTCCTCGTTGCCGAGGTTCTCATCATTCTCGGAGACTGGATGATAACTATCATCATCTGGGTCATTGGGCATGGCCTGTTTATCAGGGTTATCTTGCCCGTTGTCTTGTTCCTCCTGTTCGGATGCAGCCTCAACAGGGTCTTCATTCTTTTCGGCGTCGCCCGAAGTACTATTTTCTTCGGTTCCAGTGTTGCCATCTTTTGAGCGACGAGGCTTAGAGCGGCGTTTAGGGCAGCGGCGCTTGGACTGTGTCTCGAGAGTATTATTCGTAACTGGATCTCCTTTGTCATCGTCGCTAGCTGTTTTAGGTGTGTAGACCATGTACACATCATACGAAGAGGTGGCCGTCCAACATCCAGTAAATGGCGGTCTTGGCCTTGCTCCTGGTCGGCATCGTTGTCCATATGTCTTTGGAGCCGTAATAAAGCACGTCGGTTAAGTCATCGACAGTGGCTATGAAGTGGGTGGCGGGTGGGAAGCGAAATTTCCCATCATCAGCCTTTGGCTCGAACCGAATATAGTTCGGCTGTGAGTCCTTCTCCAAGGAAAAGTTCTTTAAAGAGTTTAGCACATCACCCAAAGGTGAGTGCTGGAAGATGTCTGCGGCGTGAAATTCAAAAATCAATAACCGATCCAGCTCGGTGTCCGCAGGAATACCCGGTCTGGAACTTATAGCCGGAGACAAGTTCGGAGTTCCATTGACGCAAATATTGCGGGGTGCCGAGTCCGTGTGCAGCTCCAACACCGCGGACTATGTAGCCTCGGATGGAACGATCTGCTCCGGTTCTAAGGCCGTTGCAGCAACAAGGACCATCTCCTAGATGTGATCCGATGACAGATTTAAGTCATGTTCATCGGGGCGAGGGGGAGCGACCGCTGCGGTCTCAAATCCATTGAAGATTAAGTCTCCATGGATATCCGGGACGTAGTTCAAGCTTCCAAATCTGACCTGGTGGCCAGGGGCTTAGCTATCGATCTTCTCCAGATGGCCAACCGAGTTGGCCCGCAGTATGAAGCCGCCGAACACGAAAATCTTTCCAGGGAGGAAGGTTTCTCCTTGGACAGCATCCCTATAGACGATTGAAGGGGCCATCGAACCTTTTGTTGACGGCACAGTGGAACTCTCAATGAAAGCCCCAATGTCGGTGTCAAAACCGGCGGATCTCAGGTAGGGGGTCCCGAACTGTGCGTCTAGGATCGATGGTAACAGGAGACGGGGGACACAATGTTTACCCAGGTCCGGGCCCTCTCTATGGAGGTAATACACTACTTCCTGCTTGATTGATCTTGATGAATATGAGTATTACAAGAGTTGATCTACCACGAGATCGTAATGGCTAAAACCTAGAAGCCTAGCCTGTATGACTATGGTAATGAGTATATCCTTTCCGGACTAATCCCTTCAGTTTATATAGACACCGGGGATGGAATCTAGGGTTACATAGAGTCAGTTACATAAGAAGGAATCTTCATAGTCGGTCGCCAAACTTGCGTCCCACGCCCAGGAGAGTCCAATCCGGACACAAGTACATTCTTCAGCCTTCATGTCTTCACAGCCCATCAGTCCGGCCCATGGATAATAGGCCGGACGCCCGAGGACCCCTTAGTCCATGACTCCCTCAGTGCACTTAGGCGGCGGCGGTCTGGCGTGGTGGCAGGGTTCCGTGGTGCGACATAGGCGAGCAGCTAGGCGGCGGTGCCACCGTTGGCGGTGGGGCGGCGCAGCGGCGTGATCTGGCATCGCTCGCTCGGCCCAGATCCGAGCCCTTCAGGCCCCATCTAGGCCTGGGTGGGCCGGCAGCGGGGATGGTCTCCGGCGTGGATTCTGGGAGGTAGGGGAGACGCGACGAGCGGTTGGGTGCTGGCGACGCCGACGCTGTCCTGCTGCATCGTGGCCAGCGGGGCTTAACGAGCCCTCTTCAGGCCTGGCTGGGCTAGGGGTGGCCCGGCATGCCCTGCTGCCGCGTCCGGACGGCGACCGCGATAGTGTCGGAGGCACATGCCTCCCACATGACAGCAGTGGAGGTGGTTCCATCTTGCTCGGCTTCAGGGTTGCTACTCCCGTCATGGTGTGCTTCTCTCCGGTCCTCTTGGCCTCTTTGTGGTGTTTGTAGTGAGGCGGCGTGGGTGGTGGTGCAACAGCGTTGGTGCATGGTGGTTGGTGACGGTTTGACAGGTCGGCTTCGTCCGGTTAGGCAGTTGGGTTTGGAGTGCGGGAGAAATCCCCGCCGGCTTCGGCCCTGATGTGGTGACACCTTCGGGTGCCCCCATTCCTTCCTAGAGGGTGTCGGTGGTATCCATCCCCCACCTCCCTCCGTTTGCTGAGGGAAACCCTAGGACTCGTCCGGGCAGCAGTGTTGTCGGCGTCGCATCCCTTCTTGGAGGTGATGCTTGGTTCGCGGCGGTTCAAAGCCTCCGCTGTGGTGGTTTGTATCTGGTGGGCGCCGCAGTGGCAGGTCATCCGCACTTTGCCGAGCTGCCGTGGTTGGCATTTGTTTCTTCTTCTTTTTCTTTTGGCTTGTTGTGCTACTTGCCACAGCGATCTTTGTACTCGGTGTTGGTTGCTTTGTAATACAAAGCAGGGGAAACCCCTTTTCGGTGAAAAGAGGGAGGAATAGCTAAAGAATGATGAGCCACTCTTTTGTAGGTGGTGTCAATGGCGTTAAATTTGTGAGTTATGCATTCTCTCTGGGAACAAAGAAACAAAGCCATTCAGGTGATACATGCTCCCACCAGTAGTGAATTCATTGTGGACCAATTGGTAGAACAGATGGCACAACATACAAGTTCATTCTTACAATTCAAACATTTACTGAATGGTTGCATGCCTCTCTCTGCATATATATGATTAAAGGGCATATTGTTTCTTCAAAGTCATTTCAGTATATAAGGTGTGCATCAAATTTAATAATACTCCTTGCTCTCATTTATCTATCGTCTTTTAACACTGAATATATTTTTTCACTCATACCTAAGACATTAGTAGAAGGAAGCCACATCAATTTAGAGGCTACTATTGTGGTTAATAGTTCAATGACAATTTTTTGCTCCATGCTTCATGATATTTAAGCTACTATTGTAATAAATTGAAAGATGTTTTACTAAAACACCAATTTGGTAAGTGGAAAAACAACAATGATTTTTACATGTATAAGGTTGTCTGTTATTGAAAAAAATATGTTACTTCTCTAAAGACAGAACAATGAGACATCATACTAAATCAATGGTGAGAATGACGTAAAAATATCATTTGAAAGCATAATCATGGTACTTATTTACCTTCTAAAAAAGGCGAGCACAAACATCGTGATTTTCTGAAGTTGGATCACACCATCCCATGGACTTGTACAGACCGACGGAGATATGCGACCAATGACTAACTCCATATCATTATCTGAAAAATGATTGCATTAGAAATATAATGTGTTGTTTTACATTCATGTCAATCATGTTTAGTACCTAATAAATGTTGCACCATGTTTATCACTACTAGGAAAAGGCCTACTAATGGCGCACCAGTTTTGCCTACTAATGGCGCACCAGTGGTGCGCCATTAGTATTTCTTACTAATGGCGCACCACTGGTGCGTCATTAGTATCTGGTATACTAATGGCACACCACGAAGTGCGCCATTAGTATAGAACACCATGCGCCATTAGTATGCCTCCCAGGGGGCCATATTTAACCATATGCTTTGGCATACTAATGGCGCACTATTGTGTGATGCGCCATTAGTATACTTTGGCATACTAATGGCGCACTCTGTAGTGATGCGCCATTAGTATGAATATTAGGTTTTATTATTTTTTACTTTTCTGATTTTTGCACAGGTTACAAAATATATTATTTGACAAAATATAGACAGCAGCACACAACAACAGCAGATTCATCGAATACAATAGAAGATTAGTCTCCGAATACATTTCATCATATTAGTCTCCGAATTCAAAAGACCAAACAAAGATAAAACACTACAAGTCTCAAGACCGCGAGTATCGAGTTTGTCTACACATTACAAGTCGATATTGATCATCTAAACTACCATCACATAGAAGAGAGCTGCGGTCATCACGATGAGCATCATCGCGATGAAACTGGTCTTCATCCAGTTCCTCCAACGCTCCCTCCTCTCTCTCGCTAGATAGCGGGCGTATCTAGATTCCGCCTCCGCCCTAGTGGTGTACCCTTTGTAACTGTTACCGCTGAAACGGTGAACCTGTCTCCGACACTCCTCCTAGTCGTCGTAGACTCCGGGAACCTTACCCTTGTACACGACATACGATGACATCTCTATGCACAAGCCAAACAATAGACAATACATACATAAGCAATATATAAGTATGCAACAAAAGGATCGAAAGAGAAAAGCAAGACATGACATTAATAGCACGATTCATGGTCCTACTAATAAATAGCATCGATTACATCTAAGTTGAACGACTGTCCAAACCAAAGAGACATACAAGTTCATTAAAGTTTAATTACAACATGAGCCAATCAATGTTTCAGAACTACACATAGCATCACTACTGTCGACTCGACTCATGGGACCTGAGCGTGGATGAAGCCGCCATCTGTCGTGATGGTCATGAAATCGCGGGCGTTGTCAGGCTGCATTTGTAGCGTTCCATCTATCTCCTTGTTGGACGGTTGATATCTGAGGTAGAACTACCCCGAGGTATGAAGGACATCCTGATGGATGATGTCCGCAAACTCCGACTGGATGCAAAAGAATTCTTGTCTGATGTCCGCGTCTTGGATTGCCGACAAGCTCGCGGCCCAATCTTTGAGATTATCTGGTAGCAGAAGGTGATGATGGTCCCTTACGATCGCCCGCATGTGATGGAGGGCGTAGTAGGCATCCTTCTGACCGCCAGGCGGCTGCTTGACGCAGCAGAACTTAGTATTGTGGGCAAACACGTGCTTGCCGTACCCACGAACTGGCCTGGTGAAGGTGCCTCCAAATTTGGCATAGCCGGGGAGAACATCATCAAGAACTTTCTTGATATTTGTGTAGTCCATCTTGGAGTCACGGTTCGGGTCGAAATACGTGGCCATGGAATATTTCGGGCTTAAGAGGATGACTATGCAATGTGTGTCACTGCACAAAACACGGAATGTTACAAAAAAAAGAACGATCGAAATCTAAGAAATCATATGTTACGGGGCGGTTAAGGGATGACTTACTCGGGAAAGTAAGCCACGAGGAAGTTATCCTTATCTGGGTTTGCCAGAATGACACCTTCAAGGTGTGAACTCGCAACTTGGCGGTCCCCAGCGCTGCCCAAGAGCTTGGCACGCATGTAGAAGGGGTCGACTATCACGATGTCCGGGGTCTTGTCTCTAATGATCTGCATCTCCACACTCAGCGAAAACAGCCGAACGAAGGTGTAGTGCAGCGGATGAAGGTTAAACATAGCAAAGATGTCATCAAACTGCAGGACGATTGTACCCTCGATGGCGCCATCCACAAAGCCCTTGCCCTCTGGCACCTTGGCCACGAAAACCGGGTATGCCACATCAGTCTCTCTGAGACGCCGCTTCTCCAAAGAAAGAACACTGTCATGCAGAATCCGCATAGCACCGGTTGCAGCATTGAGCATATTTGTCGGTAGCATCGCCCTACCCGTCACATGCACCCTCCTCGAGATATCCTTAGGTGAAGGTGGCCCGTCCTGAGCATGGATCATACTCGGTGCCGGCTGGCTCGCACCCTTGTTACTCTTTCTTTTCCGTCCCTTCTTCTTCTGTTGTAATGGGACTGAGTTCTGCTCACAGACCGCCTTCTTGAGTGTGTTGGGGCTGATAATATTTGGCACATCGGCTATCTAAGGCTCGGTGAAGTCGGCAGTTGGAGGCGTCTCCTGAGAACTGAACGCCAGACGACGCCTGTTGCAACTGGGTTTCTCCGCCATACCAGCTAGACCGCGGTCGTCTTGGTTGGGTTCTTGAGAAAGAGGCCCGCAGAATTCGTCATCGTACCCATGTTCAGCAAAGTACTTATCGAAGTTGCTAAATGTACGGCCATCGTCATTGTCGTCGTCGTCCAGATCCTGTGCCATATGCATGTTCGGATCCTGTGCCATAGGGATGTCCGTCATGCCCGGTAGTGTTGCGGCGGCCTTGCCATGGCTTGGCGTTGGCACGACTGGCGGTGTTGTCTTCGGGGTGGTGTCCCCCGCCCCCAAACGAATCTGGCTCTTCGGCCAAAGTAGGGGCCATCTTAGGCAGGTGCTAAGGGTCATCGGATCATCTTCATCGGCCCCGATGGGTTGAATCGGAGGTAAAAACACGTCGCAGCCTGGCAGCACCCGAACCAGTTGAACCCTATACACGGTGGGTGGCATCGGTTTACCGTGGAACACGGGGTTGCCCGGTTGAACGATTTTGCCCTTGGCGACATCGACCAACTCGTCGTTCACGAAGTGCAGGAGAGTGCACGGGACATCGGCAGCGCCCCGCGAAAACATGTAGGGTGTCAGGGATGCCCAGTCAAAGGCAAGGAGATGAAGTCCTCGGCCGAGAGGCTTAATTAGTTACCGTGATGATGGCGTCGAGCTCGGCTAATGTCGAGGCACCGCCAACGGCGGGCGTGCAACTGACGGAGGGGACGCTTGCTGGCGAGGTGCCGGCCTGCGTACACCCGGGTGCATTAAGCTCCCATGTCGGCGTCGGAGACACCAATACCGCCTCCGCCGGAGACACCAATAGCGCCGCCGCCGTAGACACCCATACCGCCGCCGCCGGAGACACCAATGGCGCCGCCTGCGTGTTGTGCGAGTTGCTGGCCGTGAAGCTAGGAATCGGGGACGGCCCCTGTTGGCCACCCGCAATCCACGTCGTTATCCCATGAATCAAGGTAGGCATAATGCCGGTGAGCGTCAATCCCAGTTGTTGTTGCACTTGCTCTTGGACCAGCTCCAGAATCCGTGCCACTTGCTCCTTGAGTGCTTCAACCTCGCGCGACTGGCTTTCCGAGTTGGTCTTTTTCTCCTTTCGCCCACCAGCGGTATAGTATGACGACCATTTTGTGGACAAGCCTTTGCCGGCCACACGACCAGCTGACGTCGGCTTACTGAGCTTATCCTTGTTTTTCATTACGTTCAACGCCCTATTCAAAGGGGTGTCGAAAGGGGAGCTCTGAGACGACCCCGCGTTACTGCTTTCTTTGTCCTGCGGAAGGAACGTGAACCATTTAGAAATATTGGGGATTAATTAGAATGCAACCATATGAAGCTAATTACGCGGGGGTGTATTCCTTACCAGAACAAGCTCAACCGCCTTGGTCTTCGGATCCGTGATAAGCTCCTTTGTTACCGGGTCCTCCTTGTACCGGGCCCTGAGAAAGTTCCTAGTCTGCTTGTCACGGTATTTCTCGAAGCGGGGCGGTAGGCCTTGCTCGGCACGCTCCGCGTCCTCCTTGTCCCATATAGGCTCCGCCACTCTGTAACCGCCGGGACCGAGTTGGTGGACCCCTAAGTTCAACTGCCGCATTTCTTTCCCCCACTGACTTGATTCGGAGGTTGCGGGGCTCTCGCACTTGATCTTGAACTCCTTGTAGTCATCTTCGTTCATCAAAGGATATTTTGCCTTGATCTTCTCATAACTATCACCTTTGTCAATCATTGCCTTCACCGTGCTTTTCCAAGTAGACAGGGACGTGCTCATCCTCGTGAGGGCGGCACCGTTCACTTTATTCCTCGAGAGGCGTGTGTTTGCAAACTCAGCGGGGAACTTGTATTGTTCATGCAGCTTCGTGAAGAGGAGGCTGCGCAAATTCCCTTGGTCCTTATGCCTTAGGTTCTCGGTGTTGATCGGGGTGGTGCTCTGGAGAATGTACCCGAGATGAACCGAGTACCCCTTGACTACGTGTTTGGGCGTCGTTGGATGCCTGTCGGAGTTCACTTCAGTAAATTCCTCCCTGACGGTGCCGAGCATGTTCGGGCGTTGGTCCTTCCGTTGCCTCTTCGGTTGGCTGCCATCTGTGCGTGCGCCGCCATCATCAGTGGTGGCATCCACGGCGCCATCATCATTGGTGTCATCCCCGACGCCACTAGGGGTTGTGTAGTCAGGATCAGTGTCTTCCGCGGCATCCTCATAGCGGTGAGGTTCTTCCTCCAACTCCTGGGACAGCTCCCAGAATTGCTTGCCACCCGAACCGCCGGCCTCATCGTTATGGGCCATGTTTCGCTCTAAATAGGAAAAAGTTTGGTCAAAAAGTTGGTTATTGTCAAGGAACAGGGTTTGTCGACACCGAGGCATCCTAAAAGCTAAACTTTTATCATTTAGGGTTTGTCGATGCCGAGGCACCCTAAAAGCCTAAGCATACATCATTTAGGTTCTCATCGACACCGAGGCACCCTATAGAAGCCAAGTTAAGTTTTCATCATTTAGGGTTTATCGATGCTGAGGCACCCTAGGTTAGGCCTAATCACTTGGCTCTATTGCCACCTATGTTGGGTTTATCATCTAGGGTTTATCGATGCTAAGGAGAATTCTAAGTTGGGCCTAATCACTTGGCTCTATTGCCACCTATGGTTTAATGCAGCAAGAATGGCGGGGCAGTTGATCCTACTTAACTAAGTACTAAGATACCCCAGCCCATGCATTAGTCGCAAGTACCCCATATGCCCTATTTTTAGCAAAGTCATGCTAAAATTCACGGAAAATTTCAGCATGACCTTTGCTGAAAATAGGACATATGGAGTACCCAAATATGCCGGAACAGAAGTTAATCGACATTCCGGCAAACTCAAGGGCCTCTCGGGGTACCTGCAAAATCATTGAGCAGGAAGCCCCCAACAGCACCCGAAGTATATGTAACAAAAAACAGGTGACAAAACTTGCACACCCCTCTCCGCTTAACGAGGCAGGGAAATAGTGCCAGGACAGCAACCAAACACTGTCCAAGCACAGTTTAGGGAAGCTCCAAGCCAGACATGATTCAGTGTGGACACTATCCAAACAGACCCTAAATGACTGGGGATACTTGTAAAAACTTGGTTTAGCTCCTTTCACACATAGATAAGCAGTTGGGAAAAAGACACAATTTCCTATAAGAACTTGAAAAAGAAACTATGCCATATGTACTTCAAGACTTCAAGTATATAGCCATAAAAAATAGTTCATGCATGTATGAGCCGTGGATCGTGCTGTTTGCGAAAAGAGTAAACCCATAGGGGGCAACTTACCTGTTATTTCAGGCTAATTGTATTAAAATTTGAAGCAACTACAATGAGACATGTAAACAAGGTGCTATCTCTCTCTTGAAAAAAAGTGCAGTTCCTTTAAAGTTTCAATTTTGCACTTGCATTGCATTTAAACATGCCCATTGGGTGTGGGTGAACCATTCAGAACAATCAGCCATGGCAATGTCACATTTCAGCACCAAAGTGGCTTGCACTTCTTTTTAGTTGAACTTTTTTTAATAGACAAACAACCAAATGCTCAGAACTTCTACTACTACCACTAGATCATTTTCCTCTAGAACAGAACCAAACATCTTTTAATATAAAAATACGCAGTTTAAAGATTTTGGCACAAGAAGTCCAGTTCATGTCGTACCAACAGTGCTTGAAGATCGAAGTTGTAGTTGTGAGCACTTGCAGATTCTTCAGCAGTTAAGCCACGGTAAAATGAATCCTACAAATCTAAAGGCCATACTGAAAATCAAGCATGATTCTACTGCAGGATCCCTAGCAGGCTCTTAACGCAAAGCATTTCCAATCGTAGAAGAGGAGTACTGGGGGAAGGATGCGCGTACACTTGAGGGAGGCGGTGTACTGCGGGAAGCAGGAGGAGTCGGTGATCCGGGCCGCGCTGGGGTAGGGCCGGAGTTGAGGTGGAGCGGAGACCGAAGTTGAGGTGGAGCTCGAACGGATCCTCCAAGACAGCGTAGCGGAGCTTGGCGCAACTCCTAGGCACTACGACGGAGCACGGGGCGGTCGGTGGCCGCGGTGACGCGCGGCGGCCGCGCTAGGGGAGGCGGGGGGCGCGGAGGGTTCGGCCGGCTGGGCGTGCCGCGGCGGAGGGCCGGCAGCGGCGGCACGCAGCGGACAGAGGGGTCGGAGCAAGGGGGCGGCGGCGTAGGGTTGGGGTCGGGTGGGGGATCTGGCGAGGGAGGGAGGGAGACCACAGTGCGAGGGGAATAGGTGGAGTGGGGGAGGGTTAGCAATGGCGCACCTCCCCCTAGTGTGCCATAAGTACGACGATTCTAATGGCGCACCTCCCCCTGGTGCGCCATTAGAATTTTGTTTTAATTACTAGCCCGACTGGTCAGGTTATATTCCACCTAACCCTATCTCCATCAGAACACGCCCACTAGCTCGACTGGTCAGCACGTAGCACACACACTAGGAGCTCCCCAATTTTTCATTTTATGCATTTAAAATGCTGTTTGATATTTTTTGTGTTTAAATATGTTCAAACTTGTTTAAATCATGACAGTAATATTTTTCTATAAAAACAGTAATAATTTTTTAAAAAATATCATCAAATTTGTTATTTGAAAATATTTATGAATATGAAAAGATATCATCAAATTTATTATTTGAATACATCATCAAATTTGTTATTTGAAAATATTTATGAATATGAAAAGATATCATCAAATTTATTATTTGAATATATCATCAAATTTGTTATTTGAAAATATAATCAGATTTGTTTTTTTTTGCAATTTTAGTTGCATTCATTTGTGACGGTGGAGCGGGCCGGGGAGGGTGCGGGGGAGAGGGAAGACAAATTAGCTAAAGAAACCCAATAAATAAGGACATGCATGACAAGAAAAATAAAAGAAGGACCCAATAAAAATGGGATGTTCGCTATAAAAGAAATAAAAGAGAAAATGCAGAGGAGATCTGATAAAGATGAGATGTTGTGCTATTCTCCTACATATAAGAAGAAGAAAGACAGGAGATGCATGGCAAAAAGTAAAAAGGAGGAATGCACAACATAAAATAAAATAAAAGACATGTTTGACAAGATATGAATAATGATGAAACAGGGACCAATACCCATGACATGTATGGCAAGAAAGAGTGATGAAATATGGACGCAAGTACCCGTGTCCACAAAAAACCATACAAAAATGTTCTTTTCCAGACTAAAAATATCTCTTTATGCTTAAAAAATCATGTATCTTTTTCACAACTCTTCATGTATTTAAGAAATATGCATGTGAAAAAAGTGTTCAACAGTTACCCTAAGTTGGTGATGCTTAAAAAGAAAACCACCCTTGATGCACACTTCTCTATTTTGTGGTAATGTGTCATCATCTGTTTTTGTCGTTTTCCTTTACCAGCCCGTAATAATACCCCATTTCACACATGATATGAATAAATGCATGCTCAGTTGCCCATTTCTTTGTGCGGGTTAAATCTATATGCAAGCCGTGTTGAAATAGAATACCTGTGGAATCTTGAACTACGCTTTTGTAGGCTAAGACCATCTTTGTTTGGGTCGTAACTACAAATTCTCGAATTATAGACCATATTTTTAAAAATTAAGAGCATGTGGTATTTTTTTCTCCCGTTGCAACGCACGGGCCTTTTTGCTAGTATAACTCAACAGCATAATAATGGTACTTAATTAACTTGTTAAGAAGGCTCGCATGGACACCTTGATATCAT
Source organism: Triticum dicoccoides (assembly GCF_002162155.2). Taxonomy (NCBI): domain Eukaryota; kingdom Viridiplantae; phylum Streptophyta; class Magnoliopsida; order Poales; family Poaceae; genus Triticum; species Triticum dicoccoides. The sequence goes on along the minus strand of NC_041382.1, from coordinate 744,546,344 downwards.
CGGGTTGGATCATACCATCCCCTAGAATTGTATAGACCGGTGGAGATATTCATCCAATAACTGACTTCATATCATCATTTGAAATGGGATGTTAGTCAACTACAAATAGCATGTGTTATTTTAAAATCTTGTACAACATGCCCTAGAATCTAATAGTTGTCATAGATAATTTCAACTGTCGAGATATAACTCGCCTAATAGATTATTATACTAGAAAATCCGCCGAGATATAAAAGGAAAGTTTTGCAAACCGGAGTTGGAGATATAAAGAAAGTTTTGTTCAGTCAACTTATTAGGCAAGTTTGAGTCAGCTAGCTATACTAGTATCAAACACAATAAGGCCGAATGCAGGGGCGCCCACTCGCCGTGTCCACGTTGGAAGAGGCACACTGTGCGACATAGAGAATGGTGAGAGAGGTACATTGTGTGTCTGGAGGACACGCGTATTTGAGAGAGAGACAGAGAAAAATAAAGTTCATGTGTTTTTCCCTTCATGATTGGCTACCCTCTTGTGTTCTCCCCATGCACACAACCTCATCTCTTTCTGCAGACCCACAAAGCCGCTCCTCTGCTTGTGTCACTCTACGCATGTAGATCTAGTGAGCATCGGGAGGAGAACAATGAGCCTGCGAGGGGACTATCATGGGAGAAGCAGCGTCATCAAGCAGATCCGCCGCTTGCCCGTGGCGGCCAGCTCGGCGCGCAACTCCGCAATCGAGCCTTGCACTTCCGACCACTATCTCCTCCTCTCGCACACCCACGCTGTTAGGATATATGGGTGCGCCCCTCCTCACCCTCAGGTCATAGTTTAGATTCTTCTGTAGAAACATGTAACACCCCCAGTGTCATGCGACAATAATCCCCTGTTAATGGTGCCATGTCATCATGTTACTGTTGCTAATCTTCATTTGATCCAAATCACAGTTCAAATTCAAATCCAATCTAAAGTCAAAAATTCATATTTGCCAAACCTGAAAACTAAAATGTTCAAAGTGTGGAAAATAATCCCTAGGTATTTCTCATGTTGGAACCAACCTCTTTTGGATTCCAAAAGTGCTCCTGGAAATTATTTAGTGGTCCGGCAACATTTAAAATTGGCCTTTCGAAATTTCTAAAAATGATTAGACAACTCCTCTTGACCCCAAAGTTTTTATTCCATCTCAAGGTATTGTGTTAGATTTATGTGTCAAGTTTTATTCAAAACAAAACTCATATGGTACTAAAAGAAAATGCAAAACTGAGGCTAAAAATGGTAAACAGAAAAGTTAAAAATTTAAATGTAAAAAAAGGAAACACCCGGCCACGCTGGGCCGAACGGCCCAGCTGGCCGCTGCACCGGCCGGCCCACCAGGCCCCAGCCGGGCCTCCTTATCCCCCCACTCCACGTAGTCCTAGCCTCCCCCCGACCCACTTCCACCACTCGCTCCTCCCACTCCCCTCGGTCTAGATCGGGGATCCACCCCGACGACCGTGCCCCATGCCCCGACACCAGCACCCGTCCTTGGCGCCGCCCTGCCTCGTCACCGGATCGCCTCTTCGCCCTCCTTCTCCCTCGCGCATCGCCCGTCCAAGGTCTCTGCATCGCCGAGCTGACGCCGTCGCCGAACGCCGCCACCTCACCGCGCCGTCGCTGGATCATCCCCGACCAGCCTCCTTGAGCCCACTGCCTAGTCCCTACTCCATACGGTGAGGCCCTCGGCCTCCTCTTCCCCTCTCCGCTGCCTTGCCCCTGCGACGACCGCGCCATGCGCCCTCTTTCCCTGGCCACGCCACGCCGCACGGCAGCGCCGCTCGCCTCGCTCCCTCACCGCCTGCACCTGCTCTGCATCGCCGCACCCAGCCACCACCCCGTGTCCCGCCTCGCACGCACGCTTGCGCGTGCCCGAGCTCACCGCCATCACCTCACCGCCCGACCACGCTGCTGCGCGGAGCCCCCCTCGCCGGACCGCCCCAGCACCACCCCTCGAGCTCGCATGTGACTCCCCTGTGAGCCCCGTCCGCCCTCCTCTCTTTCCCCCATCGCCGATTTCATGGCTGTCGCCGCTTGACCGCGCCCCCTGCTACGCTGCTCCCGCCGGCTGTTGTACGCTGCTTTGCCGCCGCTGCTCGTTGTTGTTTACGGCGCGCGCCCACCGCCCCACTCCTCCACCGCGGCCCTGCTGGCTGGCTGCGCCGATCCGGGCTCCGCCCTGCCATGGCCCCGACCAGACCTCTGGCCGCCGACGCCTTGTGCGTACGTGCGTGCCCTGCCTGGGAGGCCGGTTGTGCCTCTGCTAGTGGGCCAACCCAATTAGATTAGGTGGCCTAATTAACTCATTTAACTTAACCTTTTACTAACCCAGCGCTTACATGTGGGTCCTCCTGCTAATAAAATGTGGCTAAATAAGTTTACTAAAACTGTGTCAATGACATGTGGCCCCCTTGGTAATATAAAAGGTTTAATTTAACTCTAGTTAAAACCTGGCTCTATGACATGTAGGCCCCGCAGAACTGTTCACCTTTGACCAGTCAACTGTTGACTCCTCAGTCAACAGTTGACCTGGCCCCACCTGTCACACTCTAAGGCTAGCTGTTGTTGTGTGTAAAAGGGTTTGCACTGTTTTGGATAATTCAAATTAAATTAAATCCAGTAATTTTAGAAATTAATAAAACTTCGTAAATTCATATAAAATAATACGTAGCTCGGATGAAAATACTTTGTACATGAAAGTTGCTCAGAACGACAAGGCGAATCCGAATACGCGATCTGTTTACCTGTCAGATGCCTCTAACTATCTGAACATGGAACAATTCCCCCTACGGTCATCTGTCTGACACAGGTCCGGGACCGGGAAAACATTCCCGGTTAAATTTCCCCCTTCACCTATATCATGTAGTACTACGTTAGAACACCCCTAGTACTACTTATTGCTTGTCCTGTATCTTTTTGCTCTCTATTTACTGTTTCTTCCCCCTCTTCTCTCTGGTAGACCCTGAGACCGTTGCTGATGTCCCTGTGATCGACTATGTCGATGACGACCCCCTCCTTGCCAGAGCAACCAGGCAAGCCCCCCCTTTGATCATCCCGATATCGCCCATTCCATTCTCTCATGCTTGCATTAGATTTTGCTACTGTTATTGTTTGCTCCTATTTTGATGCATAGTCTGGTTTTGTATCTCCTATTGCACCTTACCTGCTTATCCTAAACTACTTAGTATAGGTTGGTTAGTGATCCATCAGTGACCCCCACCTTGTCCTCGTTGCCCCTGCTTCATCATTGATGACCCGATCAACGGGATCGAAGACCAGGCCCCGGCACCGCACATCACTTTCCCCTTAGTTGCTCGACACTACTGGGTTACTATCGAGTGCCGAGGGTGAGACCTCTATAGTACTTCTGATGTTAACCCTGTAGTGTAGCTATTCGGTCGTGGTCATCGAGGGTGATTCTGCCTTAACCACATCCGATACGACTCTATCGTGCAACCCCTCAAGTGTGAACCTCGGGGGTGGTTCCTCTTACGTTCACCTTGATGATTACATCGAGTGGAATCCACCGGGGGTGATTCCTCGGGTTTTCCCCTTGATGTTTGGACACACAGTTACTATGGTTACTATGAATTTACATTGAACCATGTTACTAAAGACGGGTCGGCCCTGAGGGGTACCCGCGCGAGCTTAATTGCGAGTGATGTGGAGTCGGGTTGATCTGGAAGGTGCCCGTGAGATAATTACGAGGCATGGCCGGGCATTCCTAGCCCTTGCCCCATGTCCTCGAGAAGGGGTGACGGGGTCACATCTTTCGTGAGTCTCTGCTTGTTACCGCGCGTTCCTAATCCACTATGATTTGGATGTTTGATCCGAGGGGCCTCTGGCCTGATAGCACTAACCATCACGTGGGCATAGTATGGGCGTTCTACGTCATATGCATCAGCCGAAGCTTAATAGACGCCAGCGACTGAGTGGCGCGCGCCGGGTTGGGCTGCGTAAGCACCTGCCTTTTTGAAGGAGGTAGCTAGGTCTACTCACCGGCCACGTTCGCAACATGCAGGAGTTTCCGGGGAGATGGCACATGACCCCTGGGGGCATAGGTTTAGTCCCGCGTGCTGGCCTCTCTATTAAGCCTAGGTCGGGTTGCGGCGTATTGTTTGGCCGAGGCCGGGCATGACCCATGAAAGTTGCTCAGAACGACGAGGCAAATCCGAATACGCGTTCTGTTTACCTGTCAGATGCCTCTAAATATCTGAACATGGAACAATTCCCCCTCCGGTCATCTGTCTAACGCAGGTCCGGAACCGGGAAAACATTCCTGGTTAAATTTCCCCCTTCACCTATATCGTGTAGTACTGCGTTAGAACACCCCTAGTACTGCTTATTGCTTGTCCTGTATCTTTTTGCTCTCTATTTACTGTTTCTTCCCCCTCTTCTCTCCGGTAGACCCCGAGACCGTTGCTGATGTCCCTGTGATCGACTACGTCGACGACGACCCCCTCCTTGCCAGAGCAACCAGGCAAGCCCCCCTTTCATCATCCCGATATCGCCCATTCCATTCTCTCATGCTTGCATTAGATTTTGCTACTGTTATTGTTTGCTCCTATTATGATGCATAGCCTGCTTTTGTATCTGTTGTTGTACCTTACCTGCTTATCCTAAACTGCTTAGTATAGGTTGGTTAGTGATCCATCAGTAACCCCACCTTGTCCTCGTTGCCCCTGCTTCATCATTGAAGACCCGATCAACGGGATCGAAGACCAGGCCCCGGCACCGCACATCACTTTCCCCTTAGTTGCTCGACACTACTGGGTTACTATCGAGTACCGAGGGTGAGACCTCTCCAGCACTTCTGATGTTAACCCTGTAGTGTAGCTATTCGGTCGTGCTCATCGAGGGTGATTCTGCCTTAACCACTTCCGATACGACTCTGTCGTGCAACCCCTCAAGTGTGAACTTTGGGGGTGGTTCCTCTTATGTTCACCTTGATGATTACATTGAGTGGAATCCACCGGGGGTGATTCCTCGGGTTTTCCCCTTGATGTTTGTACACACAGTTACTATGGTTACTATGACTTTACACTGAACCATGTTACTAAAGACGGGTCGGCCCTGAGGGGTACCCGCGCGAGCTTAATTGCGAGTGATGTGGAGTCGGGTTGATATGGAAGGTGCCCGCGAGATAATTACGAGGCGTGGCCGGGCATTCCTAGCCCTTGCCGCAAGTCCTCGAGACGGGGCGATGGGGTCACATCTTTCGTGAGTCTCTGCTTGTTACCGCGCGTTCCTAATCCACTACGATTTGGATATTTGATCTGAGGGGCCTCTAGCCTGATAGAACTAACCATCACGTGGGCATAGTATGGGCATTTTGCATCGTATGCATCAGCCGAAGCTTAATAGACGTCAGCGACTGAGTTGCGCGTGCCGGGTTGGACTGCGTAAGCACCTGCCTTTATGAAGGAAGTAGCTAGGTCTGCTCACCGGTCGCGTTATCAACGTGCAGGAGTTTCCCGGAAGATGGCCCATGACCCCCGGGGGCATAGGTTTAGTCCGGCGTGCTGGCCTATCTATTAAGCCTAGGTCAAGTTGCAGTGTATTGTTTGGCCGAGGCCGAGCATGACCTAGGAAAGTGTGTTCGGCCGGAGTTAATCGAGCGTGGTGGGTAAGTTGGTGCACCCCTGCAGGGAAGAAAACATCTATCGATAGCCTGTCCTACGGTAATAGACACTTGGAGTTGTATCCCGATCAATACAACTAGAACTGGATACTTGTGATGAGAACTAGATGGTGATGAGAATTGGATTGTGATGATAACTGGATAATATGGCTTTGGGATTGCTTTCTGTCAGGGAGTCGAGAAAGGATCTCTGGCCGAGGTTGATAACACATCTACTACTTTACTTTATGCTACTCTACTCCCCCTGTTGCTGCAAGTTGGTGGTTTCTAGAAGATGCTAGTCTTCGATAGGCTAGGCTTTCCCCTTCTCTTCTGGCATTCTGCAGTTCAGTCCACATATACTACCCTTTTCATTGATACCGATGCATATGTAGTGTAGATCCTTGCTTGCGAGTACTTTGGATGAGTACTCACGATTGCTTTGCTTCCTCTTTCCCCACTTTTTCCATTCTTCTCAGATGTCGCAACCAGATGGTGGAGCCCAGGATCCAGACGCCACCTTCGACGACAACAACTACTACTACCCCGAGGGTGCCTACTACTACATGGAGACCGCCCACGACCATGAGTAGTTAGGAGGCTCCCAGGCAGGAGGCCTTGCCTTTTCGATCGATGTTGCTTTTGTGCTAGCCTTCATAAGGCAAACTTGTTTAACTCATGTCTGTACTCAGATAATGTTGTTTCCGCTGACTCTTGTGTATTCGAGCTTATGTATTCGAGCCCTCGAGGCCCCTGGCTTGTAATATAAAGCTTCTATTTTTTAATTTGTGTCTAGAGTTGTGTTGTGATATCTTCCCGTGAGTCCTTGATCTTGATCGTACACATTTGCGTGTATGATTAGTGTATGATTGAATCGAGGGCGTCACAAAACACCCTCCCTCTTTCTGGCCTGCGCTATCTCTCTGATCTGTCCCTCCATCCTCGCCACCACTACCACTCTCTCTTCACGCGCAGCTCCGACTTCTCGCTGTTGTAGTAGTTGCCTCCCTCATGTCGAGCTCGGTCGTCCCCATTGCCGAGAGGAGCAGGGGTTACCCCTCCCGCAACTGCTCAGCTCGGAGAAGCTCGCCATTTTCATTTCTAGTAGGAGCGCCAGGCCACCTTCCTCCCTTCATACGAGTTGTTCTTGCATTACCGGGAAATTGCTTTGACGCAACGATCCCCTCCCATGTTATTTCTTCAATTCTTATAGGTTGATCACGTTAACAGAGTACTTAGCTGTTGTTGACTTCCTTCGATCATTAGGTATTGTTGCCAGTAGCATACCAAGAGACCAGTCGAGGTGTTTTAATATTAAAGGACGTATGTGAATAGCAATTTGTTATTTGGCTAACAAGTTTTTGGTCTATCATCTCAGCTTATAACATATGTTGATACGACATATTTTTGCAAGGATTTTTCTATTATACTTTAAGCCTTCGCTTTGGCCATGCAAATCTCTTCCCTGTATTTAAATTCCCTCTTTTGTGCTATGTGGCTATGTGGAGAAGTTATCTTTGGTACCTTTGGGAGCATAGTTTAAATTCGAAAAACAACAATACTAGGACACATTATTAGGATCATATGCACACTCTGAAATGGTTATAGAAAACAAGCTTCAAATATGATGACCCGTCCTTGTCTATATCAATGTTAAAGTGATGATTGTTGCACTTTATTCTATTCGTTTGAGCTGTGATAGACATTCTACTATAAGTAGCTTAGGCTTAGAGCATTACTCATTTGTTCGCCACATATATATTTTGAAAAGTGTGATAGCACACCCTTCTATAAATGAGGGGAATCTGGCACAATCAACTCATATCAAATAGGGATAATGTCCCATTTATCAAGGATATCGTATTGGTTAAGAGAAAAATCTTATTGTTAGGAAAGTATCCATAGAAAGAGATGAGGCACACCCTCTGTGATCAATCAATCAAAAGAAGTATTCGTCCTTTTCATATATCGGTTTCAGATGAGTAGGTGATGAATAAGCCAAGCTTTTCATGTGATACATTCACTCTACTTTAACTTGAAGTACTAATTGTTGTATCGGGCGACACATGTTGATCCTTTAGTGAAGAACCATGCTTTGGAATTCCGAAATATGGAAATGTTTACAGAGTTAGGTTCAGATAAACTACCAAATACTACTTATTTTCCATATATTGGTAATTGGTCCTCCCAAGTTTTTACTCTATGTGTTTCCAAATTTTCATTGAACGTATCACCATTGAGTACAATAATGAGTCCATGTATGATTCGCTATAGTCAATTCAGAAAATATGGTATGATATTGTATGTTATGTGTCTTTTAGTTTATTTCAGCGGGAACATCATATTCTTGTTTTCATCTTCATAAGGAACACGTACTTCTGGAATGAATTGCTCATGTGCTATGGACATTTAGACAATCCTGAGTGGTATTTTACCCTTTTCACATCTAAATATGGTTACATTTATAATCGTGCTGCCAAATGGTTACAGTTTTGTGGCCAACAATGCAGGCATGTTTTTCTAGTAGCCATACATTCTTAAAGTTCTATATTATATTGTGGTGTATCACACTTCTCATTTTGGGCGAACCGTCCGCGGCACTTTGTCCATCAGATGGACCATCTTTTAACGAGAAGTTCTTTCTATATCAGTTCCGCATTTCTTGTAGTTATAATGCTGTAAACCATATTATGCAGAAGGGGTGATGACACCAAAAGTGGTCTCAATATTAGACAAATATATGAAAACTGGCTCAAATTTGATGGAAGTTGCCAATCCATCTTGCTACAACTTCGTTCCACTTCCCGAAAAGATTTCTTCTTATTAGAATAGTTTATATAGTTTGAGTAACATACCCTTTTTGTATATCAGTGTCCAATATGGTTTATTTGTGGGTCAAAACAAATGGCAAGAAAATATAACTATGTATATTCAATTTAGATGTGTAACTATACTGACCAAAAGTATTATATTTGCATGTGGGGAAGCATCTCCACACATGATATTGCACAATACAACTGTGATAATGATGACGCAGTTGCACTAGACATTAATCTTTGGTTTTTCAGGTTGGTTGAAAAGTTTTGAAAAATGTGGATAAAACAAATACACCAATTGATTATGAGAAGAGGGAAAGAAGAAAAAGCAACCAGACACTATATAGATTGGCATATCATGCATGGAGCACAATGTTTGGTTTTCTGTTGTCACATACCAAATCAGTTACCAATATATGTACCTATATAGATTGGTCATTTGTGCACATACCTTGGTTGCCAGCTACCTCTTCCAAAGCTTAATTACCAAAGTCATCATTATTATGCACCTCCATAGCTTTCTAAGAGCATGCGACCTATTAGATGACGATTCAGAATGCCTTTCCTTGATATATTTATTTAACCTATTAGTACATTGCTACTCATACTAAGTACTGCCTTGGTAGACGAACACATCAGATTTAAGGTTTAAAGATTCAGCAAGTTGATTTCCACTACCATAAGTGAGATCTTACTAGGGAGCAAATCACCATCTTTGTGGCGGTCATCTCTATTCATAGGATGAGAGTGATCTTAACTAATCTCAACAACATTAGGAGAAATTTCTTTTGTATCCCACTTGGACCTCCCTTTCCTAGAAACACTAGCCATTTTAACCTTAATAGGTAAATGAATAATGGATGTTAAATAGTCCCGGATAAGTATCTCCCTGCCAGCTTATCCAACAACGTTCTGATTCACTCAAAAATAGTAAGCTTGACACACACAAAATACATTACTTCAACAATGTAAGCTTGACACACACAAGAGGCTGCATTTGTTGTGGCTCAAAGAAATACATGTTGAACAACAATCCAGATAAAGCACAAACACATTCTATGTGAAAAAGATTTTTATATGTAAAATGAGTCAAAAAGAAAAAATGACAAGCACACATAGTTGTATGACAAAGTAGGATTGAAGGCACAAAAAACATGTTCTAGAGGAGCATGTATTTTTGCTCATATAGGAAAGAGATCCTTCTAAGGAGCTAGGACATGAGATATGTTTTGAATGTTTCTTAAAAACATCTCACGTGTCATGTTATGTCACATGTAAATTCTAAATTTCATACTTGGTACAGGGGATATTACAAACCCACTAAAAGAGAATTTTCTTTTCTATTCCCCCCCCCCAAATTCTATAAGTGAATTAAAGTGACACACATGTGTAGGTAGCAAAAAAATTAATTATTGTGTTCTAATGAAGCTAAAAATTCTTTCATGTGGAAATAAAAGAACTCTAACGTTCAACATCAGCATAGAGATACTAGTGTGGAAAATTATAACATTTACACACTAATCCATGTGTCCAATCCAAGAATTGTTACTAGCGTGTAGCATGGCTATTGTTATCTGTTCTACTAAATAGATGTTGAATACCAAACATTATACAAAAGTTAACTATTCATATTGCAATAGGCATAATTATAATAATCGTGGTGAATTTGACAAAATTATGCAATCTGAAATGGATAACCATAATAACATGCACTAGAAGAGTACCTTCGGAAAATTATACTTTCAAGGGACGGATCAATTAGGAGGGAGGAAGAACTAGGGGAAATTGGGGAAGAGTCGGGGAGGATCCAAGGGCATCTGGAAGTGAACATCCGATGTTACATGGTTCTGGCTTGAGCAGTTGGAGGAAGGGCAACGGGCTGATGACGGTGCATCACTGGTAGAAAAAGGGCCTGTTGTCCCTCCACGTGGCCGGTCCACCTTTAGTCCCGGTTGGTAACACCAACCGGTACTAAAGGAAATTTTCTAAAAAAAATTTGAATTTTTTTTGAATTTTTTTTGAATTTTTTTTATTTTCAAATTTCTGAATTATTTTAACCTCTAATCTCTAATCACCCCTCATCACTGCTCAATTTAATCTCTAATCACCCCTCATCATTCCAAATCATCTAACTTCCTGGACGGTCACCCATCCTCCCACTCCCCCAGCCTGAGCACGCTTAACTTCCGGGTTCTATTCTCCCTCGTTTCCAAGTCTGCACTCGTTGTTTTCCTGACAATAGTAAGATGTCAATCCTATTAACCCTCAGGAGTTTAGCTTGAGCATGAAGTCACACATTTCACTGTTTGAGTTTGAAACTATTGTTCTAAAAAACAATACTTTTTTTAGTAACACTAATATTTCTTGAATAAGTAGTTTGACCATTGTTTGACCACAGTTTGACCATAGTTTGACCAGATTTGACCAAGATCCAAAAAACCTGAAATAATTATTTAATAACACTAATGTTCTTGAATAATTATTTAGTAACACTAATACTTCTTGAATAAGTAGTTTGACCATAGTTTGACCAGATTTAATGAGAATTTAAAAAAACTGAAATTTGAGCATAACTTTTTTTCCTTTTGGAATTTGAGGATTCTACAAATTTGCAAATTCCATCATTTTCTT
>NC_041382.1:744525666-744534734 GCF_002162155.2 Triticum dicoccoides | reverse complement strand
AATGCCTCAAAGCCCATTAGTCCCGGTTGGTGGCACCAACCGGGACTGAAGGTTAGACCTTTAGTCCCGGTTGGTGCCACCAACCGGGACTAACGGGCATCGCACCCTTTAGTCCCGGTTCGTGGCACGAACCGGGACTAAAGGGCCCAGGTGAACCGGGACTAATGCCTTAGCCGCACGAACCAAATGCACCCATTGGTCCCGGTTCTGGACTGAACCGGGACTAATGGGCTTACCCGGCCTGGACCAAAGCCCCCTTTTCTACTAGTGCATGGATCCTAATGTGTAGTGGAAGACACCCAGGGGATGAGACAGAAAAGAGGCCTCGTTAGTACTTTCTCTGTTTCTTTCTTTTCTCTCCTGCCTTATGTTTCACACAACAATTCCTTATTTCCATATTTTTCATAGTTTTATTTTGTTTTTTAATATTTTAGGAATGTTAAAAAGATATATATTTAAAAAATCAGCGAAAATAGCATATGTGTATTTACAAAATTGTGCACGCGGTTTAAAAAAATGTTCCCACATTTTTATTCAAATTTCTATACATTTCTAAAAATGTTCATGGCATTAAAAAATTATTTGAACCACTCAATAGAATATTTATCACATTAAAAAATTAATTTCACCATTCAAGAGAAATGTTCACAAGTTAAAAAAATCATGATCTTTATTAAAATAATCATGCCATACCAAACTTTGTTTGCACAAACTTTAAAAATGTTTATGGCATATATAAAACTATTTGTAACCATTTAAAAAAATCAAAACACTTACAAAAAATTCACAGGTTTATAAAAGTTAAAAAGTCATGAAACTAAAAAAAGTTCACATGTATTAAAATATGTGAATGGCATTTTAAAAACCTGGAAAACCTCACGTTATGGCTTTCAATGACCACAACTAAAGCCCGTCCTAAACAAAGGTACAAGACAAATATATAACTCGAAAGCATAATAATGGTATGCAATTACCTTGTCAAAAGGCCCCCCTTGATATCATCAAGTTGGATCATACCAACCCATAGAGTTGTATAGACCGATGGAGGTATTCATCCAATAACTGACTTCATATCGTCATCTCAAATAGTATGTTATTCTAGTAGAGATGGCGTGTGTTATTTTATAATCTTGTACATGATGCCCTAGAATCTAATAGTTTTTATAGATAACATTTCACTTTTTCGCTTGGCATCACATGAAGGTAATAAATAGCCACACTACTCTAATCAACCTTTCAACTGTCAAAAGGCGCCACTATTTAACTCCTATATTTTTCTTATCTCATTTGAACAACTATCGTTACATCCAATTTAAGTTTTGATTCATCTAAAAGTTGAGAAGATCTCTTAAATTAACAAATCATCTCGAAAATCAAAATGAATTATAGATGTTCGTCGACAGTAGAATACGAAGAATAAAAACATTTGAGTAGTTATTTGTTCTAATTCATACCACAAAGAATGTGATATGGTTCTTGTGTACAAATCGAGATGATCAACCTATAAATTGAATGATTAAGTGTACGCCCTAGCTTGATTTACTTGTGCAACCTAATCATTAATTCTATCTTGTATTCTAGTAATAGCTAAGTGTCAGCTCCTGCAAAGCTAAAAAAGTTACTTTTCAAACAACATACATGGAAAACAAAATCAAAATACCAAGAGAAGGGAAATAACAAGTGGTTCAACCATACCTTTTTTAGCTATTTTCCTCACAAAAAGGGGAACTAATTACTACATGTCTTCAACACCAAGAGAAGGGAAATAACAAGTGGTTCAACCATACCTAAATGGCATATTCCAAACACCTCTTGGAGATGGACTGTGAGTGCGCTACCTACATGCGTCTGGACTAGACCACATCCTAGAAGAATGACGACATCTAATAGTTGTGTGCCATCTTTCACTACATCTTCCGTCATCAGAATTTCTGCACATACCATGGTTACCAGTTTCCTTTTGCAAAGCTAACTTACTACAGTCATCATTATTATCCACCTCTTAAGCCTTCCAGCAGCATTCTTACTCATACTTAGTAATGGATTCATCATTATTATTGACCTATCAGATGACGCTTTAGAATGCTTCTACTTGATATCTTTATTTAACGTATTAGTACATTCCCCGTCATGCTTACTACTGCCTTTTAACCTTTTTAGGCTGATGACAAATGGATGTTGAATAGTCTCGGATAAGGACCTCCCTCCCATCTAATCCAACAATGTTCCGATTGTCTTGGAAATAGTCAAAGAATATGTACACAGTCAGCCAAAAAACATTACTTCAACAATATAAGCTTGATACAGAAAGAGGTAGTTGTTGTGACTGAAAGAAAGAGAGGTTGAACTACAATGTAGATAAAGCACAAATCATATTATGTGCAAAATATTTTTAAAATGACAAGCAACTACAGTTGTATGGCAATGTAGGATCGAAGGCACGGAAAAACATGTTCTAGAGGGGCATGTATTTTTGCTCATAGGGGAAAGAGCTCCTTCTATGTTTTAAGGATGTCATAAAACAATCTCACATGTTGGACATGTCATGTCATGTCACGTGTACATTAGAAATTTCACACTTGATACAGGGGATCTTTACACACACACTGAAAGAAAATTGTATTTTTCATTTGTCCCGAAACTCTATAGGTGAACTAAAGTGACATACATGTGAAGGTAGCAAAAATATTCATGATTTTGTGAAAATGAAGCTAAAAACATATCAGGAGGAAATAAAGAACTATAACATTCAACATCAGCAATGGGATACTAGTGTGGAAAACTATAACATTTACAAACTAATCCATGTGTCCAATACAAGAATTGTTACTAGTGTGTCCCATGGCACTTGTTATATATTCTATTAAATAAGTTCTAAATATTAACCATTCTAAAAACACTAAACTATTCATATTGCAAGACGAATACTTATAATAAGAAAAAAGTCCATTTTACTACCCTGAATAAAGTCGGTGGTTCACGTTACCCCCTGTTATATTTTTCTGCTCTCTTCACCCCCTAGACATACCTATACCGGACAAAAAAACCCTATGTGGTTTGTCTCGACTTGTAGCTAATGTGGTGTCGGTCAATGGTTGTTTTGACCTGCAAGTGGGGCCACGAGGATTAACTTAACTGAAACAAGAAATTAGTATTGTGGTTAATTAGGTAGTGGGACCCGCTTGGAAGTGACTCCCGGGGTGGATTAATTAAGTGCTAATGGTAGGTTTAGCAGGTGGCTAACCGGAGCACGACGGGCATTGCCGGACGGCCAGTTCCAATGAAAGCTGGATGCGCGCCAGGGCTCTGGGTGACTAGTGCAATGAGGCGCATCGGCTGGTTGTTGCGGCGAGAGCCAGGATGGCTAGTGCTAGTGGTGGCGACGCTTGGGTGCATGTGGGCAGCTGTGAAGGACCATGTAGACACGCAAGATGATAAGCGGGGTGGAAAGTATGGCGCAACAAGAGCTTGCTGGATAGCGCGAGGCGTCTGGGAGAGCTTGGCAGCGACGAGCTCTTCGGCAATGGCGGACAACGGCTTCGGTTAAGGAAGCTACCTTAGTAGGAGGATGAAATCAACGAAGGTGAAACAGGGTAAATGCACATGATGTCACAGTGAACTCGTATGGCATCTTTTCTGGCTCAGGAAGGCTCTAAAGTGCCTGAATCGTCATCAGCGATCTTCTGATTCCAATGAGGAAGATGACAGTGGTTAGCACGATGCAGTGTGTCTGAGCTTGAGTTCTTCTATGGAGATGTTCAAGGCATCTAGGCCGAGCTCCTAGATTTGTTGGTGTGGCAAGGGGTGGCTGCGAGGACAGAGGGTGGCGGCAAAGTTTTCTCTCCGAGATGCTCTGGAGGGAGCTACAGAAGTTGAGAGGGAGCTGCAAAAGAGGGAAGATGTAGAGGAGGCCATGCACGTCTCTAGGGCGTGAAGATATGCTCGGGGACACGTAGGGCAGCGTGAAGCAGGAGGTGGCCGTCGAAGCACAAATGCGCAACATGCAACATGCTCCTAGAGAGGGGTGGTAGATGACCCTGCCCCTCAATGGGTTTGTCTAGGCCGAAACTTACAACAGGAAAGGCCTAGGTACAATACTTCTTTTCTTTAATTCTTAGATTTAAAAAAATTGATGAGTGGGACCGACTCGCAAGACAAATACCACCCTTGACAGTGTCCGCGTCTGTATCCAGTCTGGGCAAACCACCTAGGGGTGTCTGGTATGGGATTGTTTGGGGGGGTAAGGGAACCGAAAAAAGTCAGGGGGTAATGTGAACCACCAACTTTGTTCAGGGTAGTAAAATAGGCTTTTTCTTATAATACCTATGGTGAATTTGACAAAATTATGCAATCTAAAAAGGATAACCAATAAACCAGAAGAGTACCTCTGGAAAATTATACTTTCAAGGGATGTATCAAGGGGGAGGAAGGAAGGATCAAAGGGCATCCAGCAGTGAACATGCATTGTTAGAAGGGTAGCGGCGCTTTCAAATCTCGCGCGTGTCAATGACTTAGGAGGCGGTGTGACACATGAGCTCATGCGCACAAGCTAGTGCAGAGCGAGCGCCCGGGTTTCTTGACACAAAGATCTCAGATAAAGAGAGATGCTGAAGGAATGGGGGAGAGCAAGAGGTTATGGGTGGCGCGGGAATCACCCACAATCTTCGTCGGTGCTCTGATGAGGTGGAAAGGTGGTGATGCGAAACAACCGCGAGGCAAGGAAGATCAAGGGTGGTGACACAGCTCGGGTCGGCCGACACAAGATTGGCTTTGAGTGTTGCAATCAGGCTGCTTCGTGCCCTAACGCAGCTTGTGGGTTGGGCGAGTAGGCACTTCAATCTAAGGCGTTGCAATAGCTCCCGACGGCCAGATCAAAATGGTTGTGGCTGGTGTGGCTGGTTGAAGGGCGACAGGCTAGCGGCAGTAGGCAGATAACGATGTGTAGTGGAGGAGACAAGTGGCGGTGGGGTCGAAGGAAACTAGGGGTTTGCCCCCTCCTAATTAGGGTTTTCTACGAATGGAAGGTTGAGCCTTCTGTATATAGCAAAGGAATTTTTGTTCTATTTGCACTCATTTTTAGGGTTTTCAGTAGGCTAAATTGCCAAGGGGTGAGACAAAAGAGAGGCCTTGTTATCAATTTATTTGTTTCTTTCTTTTCACATGTGCCTTATGTTTCACATAACAAAGCTTTATTTATATATTTTCCTCACATTTTTCTTTGCTTCTGCTATATTTTATAAAGGTATTAAATATTTTTTTAAACACACTAAAAATGCCTATTGTGTATATACAAAATTGATTACGCGGCTTAAAGAATGTCACACCTTGATAATAAAATGTTTATATATTTATGAAAATGCTCATGACATTTAAAAAATTATTTGAACCATTCAAAATAAGTTCATGACATTTTATGAATTATTTGCACCATTCAAGAGAAATGTTCACACGTTAAAAAAATCATGATATTTTTTAAAATGTGCATGCCATGCCAAACTCTCAGCATGCAAATTGTAAAAATGTTTATGACATGTATAAAGTGCTTTCAGCCATTTAAAAAAGTTCAAAACACTTACAAAATATTCACATGTTTATAAAATGTTAAAACATAATGAAATTTAAAAATGCTCACCCATCTTAAAATATGTTCATGACATTTTCAAATATGTTCATGAGAAACTCACTTTATGGCTTTCAAAGACCACAACGCGAGGCCGCCTTAAACACAGGAACAATACGAAGTCGATGGACCATTGGTGGGCCCGTGTCAATATATAACTCGGAAGCATCATAATCGTACTTAATTACCTTGTTAAAAAGGCCCCCTTGATATCTTGTTGAATCATACTATCACATAGTGTTGTATAGACCGAACGAGGTATTCATCCAATAATTGACTTCATATCGTCATCTCAAACAGGATGTTAGGCTACTAGAAGTAACATGTGTTATTTTACAATCTTGTACATCAAGCGCTAGAATTTAATAGCTATTATAGATAATTTCACTTTTTCACTAAGCATCATATAAAGGTAATATATAGCAACATTACTCTAATCAACCTTTCAACTATCAAAATTCGCCACTATTAACTCTTATATATTGATGATCTCCACTATCTTACATCCAATTTATGTTTCTATTAAACTAAAAGTTCAAAAGATATCTTAAATTAACAAATCATCTAGAAAATCATAATGAATTATAGATGTTCACCGGCAGTAGAATACAAATAATGGTAATAAACAACTTATGTAGTTCTTTCTTCTAATTTGTACTGAAAATAAGATGATATGGTCCTTGTGTACAAATAGAGATGATCAACATGTAAACTCAACGAAGAAGTGTAGGCCCTAGCTTTATTACTTCTGCATCATAATCATTAATTATATCTTGGATGCAGTAATAGCTATGTTTCAAGTCTTGAATAGCTCAAAAGTTAATTTTCAAAAAACATACACGGAACACACAATCATAGTACCGATAAATGCATTGTAAAAAACTGATCATTTTCATCACAAAAAGGGAATTATCTACTACATGTCTTCAACACCAACAAAGGGAAATAACTAGTGGTTCATGCATCTAGACCAGAAAACCTCTTGAAGATGCACCGCAAGTGCGCTGCCTCCATGCATCTAGACTAGATCACCTCCTAGAAGAATGACCACGGTAAACAGTTGTGCCCCATCCATCGTGACATCTTTTGTCTTTGCCATTTCTGCACATACTTGGTTGCTAGTTGCCTTTTTCAAAGCTAACTTACCCCAGTCATCATTATCATGCACCTTCTCAGCCTTCTAGGATCATGCCACCTATCAGATGACGCATTAGAATGCCTTTCCTTGATATCTTTATTTAACCTATCCACGTGTTCCTACTCACACTCAGTACCACCTTGGTGCGTGAACACATTAGGTTTTAGGTTTGAACAATCATCAAGTTGATTTCCATTATCATTAATGAGATCCTCAATAGGGAGCAAATCTCCATCTTAGTGGTGATCATATGTATTCATAGGAGGAGAGTAATCTAGAATGATCTCAACAATATAAGGAGAAATTTCTTTTCTATCACACTTGGACCTCCCTTCCCTAGCAACACCAGCCATTTTATCCTTTTTAGGCTAATGATAGTCGATGTTCAATAGTCTCATATATGTGTCTCCCTTCCAGCTTATCCAACAATGTTCTGATTCTCTCTGAAATAGTCAAAGAATGTGTATACTGTGAAGCAAACAACATCACTTCAAAAAAAGCTTGGGACATACAAAGTGATAGTTGTTGTGACTGAAAGAAAGATAGGTTGAACTACAATGCAGATAAAGCAAACATGTATACTATGTGTAAAAGATTTAGATATGCATAATGAGTCAAAAAGCAAAAAAAATTAACTTGCACAAAAACTTGTATGACAAAGTAGGATCCAAGGCACAAAAAATATATTTTCTAGAGGGGCATGTATTTTGACTAATAGCGGAAGAGCTCCTTCTATGAAGCCAGGACATGAGATATGTTTTGAGAGTGTCTTAAAACTATCTCAGATGTGGGACATTTAATGTCACATGTACATTCCAAATTTCAGACATGATACAGGATATCTTTATAGACACACTGAAAGAGAATTTTCTTTTCTATTTGCCCCCGAACTCCATAGGTGAACTAAAGTGACATACATGTCTATGCAGCCAAACATTACATGATTTTTTGCAAACGTAGCTAAAAATATCTATAACATGGAAACAAATAACTATAAATGTTCAACATCAGTAGTGTGTGATAACTCACAAGTGTAGGGGATCACAACAATTTTGGAGGGTAGAGTATTCAAACCAAATTTATTGATTTGACGCAAGGGGAGCCAAAGAATATTTCAAGTATTAGCAGTTGAGTTGTCAATTCAACCACACCTGAAAAGACTTAATATATGCAGAGAAGTATTTAGTAGCAAAGTAGTATGGAAGTAACGGTAACAGTAGCAGAAGTAACAGTAGAAGTTTTGTAGCAATCGTAACAGTGGCAACAGAAAAGTAACGAAGCAAAGATCATTATGAAACGGACTGATAGGTAATGGATCAATGATGGATAATTATGTCGGATGGCATTCATCATGCACCAGTTATAACATATAGGGTGACACAGAACTAGCTATAATTCATCAAGATAATGTAGGCATGTATACTGAATATAGCCATACGTGCTTATGGAAAAGAACTTGCATGACATCTTTTGTCCTACCCTCCCGTGGCAGCGGGGTCCTATTGAATCCTACTAAATCACATGCATATGCTGTAACAACATGTAGGTGCCTAGGCAACTTTGATCTAAATGATGAGAAACTAAGGTACTATGTGTGTGCTAAGTGTATGAACATATATGAGATCTACAAGTGATGGGATATTTGATGGGCGGTGGCGACCCCCCCCCCCCACCCTTTGGCCACTGTTAAATAAGGTCCAAAATTTTATTTAGTCTAATTGTATAATCTGGAAGGTATTCTTTGGCCAAGGTATTCAAATATGGAAAGAAATAGGTATCTAAATTAGGAAAATAATCATAAATAAAAGGTTGCAATTGCAGATATAAAATGAAATCACAAAAGAAAGACTATTTAGAAGCCATCAACAAAAATAAGATCAAAAAAATGATGGCAATTGGGGCATAGGAGTTGAAAGGAGTACCATTGCCCATAATGTCGAAGTAGATGTTACTAGACCGCCGACCAATGAGAAGAAACTGCGATGCAAACAATTGAAGTTTAGTTTAAGAGTAGGAAAAATTTGAGGCTTGTGTATTTCAATTTCCAAAATGAAGATGCATTAACCCTAAGGTTTTCGCTAGCGCGGGCCGGTAGGATTGTGCGGCGACGGCGGCGGCCAAGGGAGAGGGTCGCAGGCGGGAAGGATCTTGAGGTGGCGCGGGCCGGCAAGATTGTGGGGCGGCGGCGGCCAAGGGAGGGTCGGAGGCTGGAAGGATTGTGGGGCGGCGCCGCCGTCCAAGGGAGAGGTTCGCAAGCCAGAAGGACTGTGGGGCGGTGCGGGCCGACAGCATTCTGCGGCAGCGGCGCCG
>NC_041382.1:744498945-744525209 GCF_002162155.2 Triticum dicoccoides | reverse complement strand
TGATTGTGGGGCCGGCTGTGCCGCCGTCCAAGGGAGAGGGTCGCATGCCGGAAGGATTACGGGGGCGGTGCGAGCCGACAGGATTCGGGGGCGGCGGTGCCAGCCTAGGGAGAGGATCGCGGGAGGGGGGCGCGGGGCGGCAAGATTGTGGGGCGGACGGAGGTGGATGCCAAGGGAGACCACAAGAGAGGTTTGGGTGGGTGGGGGTGGCTGGCCGATCTAGGTTTCAGTGGGGATTCAGCAAGCAAATAGAAAGAAAAATAGTGATTCATCAACATAGGAATTTTTGCATCCCAACTCTAAAAGAAAAATATGCCCAACAAGGTTAACTACATGTATATGGTTAGTTTGTAACTATAATTTATTGAACTTTCCCTATGACAGTGCATAAACAACGTTCCTCTCGAGCTATGGGCAGGCTCAATATCCACTGCCTACCATCCTCATGCAGATGGATATGGAAATCATGCTGCTGGTCAAAGAAAACATTCTACTTCTATTTATTGATGATTCAGGAAAGATTAAGTACTAGAGATCTATGAGTAGAAAGAACTTCCATATGGATGATGCTTCATGTGTTTGTACTAAAAATGATTGTCGGTGTCAAAACCGGTAGATCTCGGGTAGGGGGTCCCGAACTGTGCGTCTAGGCCGGATGGTAACAGGAGGCAGGGGACACGATGTTTTACCCAGGTTCGGGCCCTCTTGATGGAGGTAAAACCCTACGTCCTGCTTGATTTATATTGATGATATGGGTAGTACAAGAGTAGATCTACCACGAGATCAGAGAGGCTAAACCCTAGAAGCTAGCCTATGGTATGATTGTATGTAATGGTTGTTGTCCTACGGACTAAAACCCTTCGGTTTATATAGACACCAGAGAGGGTTAGGGTTACACAAGGTTGGTTACCAAGGAGGAGATATCCATATACGTATTGCCTAGCTTGCCTTCCACGCCAATTAGAGTCCCATCCGGACACGAGACGAAGTCTTCAATCTTGTATCTTCATAGTCTAACAGTCCGGCCAATGGAGATAGTCCGGCTGTCCGGACACCCCCTAATCCAGGACTCCCTCAGTAGCCCCTGAACCAGGCTTCAATGACGATGAGTCTGTCGCGCAGTATTTTCTTCGGCATTGCAAGGCGGGTTCCTTCTCCGAATACATTACAGAAGAACTTGAAAACGAGGATAGTGTCCGACCCTGCAAAATAAGTTCCACATTCCACCACAGAGAGAATAATATTTTCGCAGATCTAATTTGCTGGCTTGTTTTGGCAGCATGACGTTATGTCATGGCCCGGTGATTTTTCGAACCGTTTCTTTTAACCAGCTCCGCACATAACGCGAGGTAGTTTTTCGACACGTCTTGTCAAAGCAGAGATCATGTCCCCTTATTACGGGATTCTCAACAATACGGGCATGGGTAACCCAACCGCGCCATCAATTGCGGCGCTTGGGGGATAAGCGAGTTTTACCAGGCAAGTGGGGACGCTTAGTTTCGTCCGCCCATATAAAGGGATAAGGATTCACCTTTCTATCCACGCCTTCTTCCTCCTTTGCTCATCCGGTCCCGCACACTCGAGCTCTAGCACCCAAGCCCACACTTCCGCCTCAACCCTCTCCAACCATGTCCGGAGCGAGAGGCAAGTGGATGGTCTCCTCCATCATGGAGGGAGACATCAAGAAACTGAGGAGAGCGAGATACCTGCCCGACGACATCGCGCACCGGCTCCCCGATGAGAGGCAGCTCATCCCCACCCCGAGTCACCACGAGAGGGTAGTATTCCTCACCCATTTCCTCCATGGACTGGGATTCCCTCTCCATCCCTTCGTTCGGGGGATCATGTTTTATTACGGCCTGGATTTCCATGATCTGGCCCCGAACTTCATCCTCAACATCTCGGCCTTTATCGTCGTGTGCAAGGCCTTCCTCCGCATCAAGCCCCACTTTGGCTTATGGTTGAAGACCTTCAATGTCAAGCCGAAGGTGGTGGGCGGCCTCCAGGCGGAGTGCGGAGGCGACATGGTGGGCAAGATGCCCAACATAACATGGCTCGAGGGCTCCTTTGTGGAAACCATAAAGGGGTGGCAATCGGGGTGGTTCTATATCACCTAGCCGCGCGACCCTGCGTGGGCAGCGGCCCCCGAGTTCTGATCTGGCATCCCCACGCGGCTCACCTCCTGGAAAGAGAAGGGCCTGTCCTGGGGTAGTTCGAAAGAGCTGACCGGACTTCAAACATGTAATCAAAACATGGTGGACAAGAAGCTCAAGCTTGTCAACATAGTCCAAGTCATGCTCATCCGCCGGATACTCCCGTGCCAACAACGGGAGTTCAACTTGTGGGAGTTCAATCCGGCGTAGCACCGGACTCTGAATAGGCTCTTCGACACGACTCATGAAGACGCCTAGAGGGTGCTGTTCAAAAGCGCCCAGGTCCCCCCTATTACCGAGGATCACGGATTCAACACGGAGCGCCAAGCCAGTGCGGTAAGCTGCTTTACCTTTCACATGATACTTATTGTATATAGATTGACTCTTTGCGGGATCTAAACTCCCATACCTTTGACAGGACTGGCAGAAGATGGCCGGACAGATCGACTGTCCGGCTCCTTTGCCCGAAGGCCCCAAAAACGCCCTTCTGGCGAAGATGCTAACTCCGGCCCCTTACAAGGTGCCGGAGAAGACCAAGAAGGCCAAGGGAACCCGAAAGAGTTCTCGACGCCAGGCATCGTCGGACTCACCGTCTGATGACTCTACGGCGCACTCTTCCCCCGAAGACGAGGAAGAAGAAGAAGAAGCTCCCCCACCGACTGGGAGGGACAAGAAAAGGAAGGCTGCCCCAACCGGAGAGGCCGAAGGGTCCAAGAAGGGAAGGACTCTCCTTCCGGACAGTTCCACTGCCGCCTATGAAGGCGAAGGCGAGTGGTTGCCCAGGGTCAAGGCCCCCGGGAGATCGTAAGTATTCGGATATCAAAATAACCCATAGGATTCCTTTGTCGGACTGCTTTCCCTAATCGCCGAACATAATTTTGCAGGCCGCCACGAGCCAATATCGAGGTATCATAGGACGGCTCCCTGGGCTCATTGGACATGGATAGCGATCCAGTCCTGACAGCCACCTCCCCTCGTCCTGCCGACGACGCTGAGGTGTTGTCTCAAGAGGCACCGGATCGAGGGGAGACAGTCCCGGAGGCGCCTCAAGGCGACCTTCTGGACTCCGGGAGCCGCGGGGACGGGCCCCCCGAGAGCTCCGAGTTCGGCCCTCAGCCGAACACCGTGCCGGACCCTCCAGCGGTTCCGGACTCGGGCAGGCGGCCTCCTTCTAAGAGGGGAAAAACGCCTGTGCCGGTGACCTCTGTCCATCCAGAGGCACCGGACAATCTGTTGGAAGCACTTCGCAGCGGTTCCATCGATGAGGAGCACCGCACTATCATGAGTGCGGTGATCCAGAAGGTTCAGTCCGCCAAGAGCGGATTGACTGAAGCCTGTGCCAGCCTTCTAACAGGCTTTGAGGTAAGTGTGTTTAAAATGTAGTAGAAATATTACCGCATAGACAGTAGCCCCTGATGCTTTGTTCGGTGTTCACAAAGAAAAGCCGAACAGAGGATCAAATAAAATCACAGGAGTCTAATATAAGTGTGTCAATATGCGTATGCAAGCTTCGCTGCTGGCGTCCGCCGCACTGACTGCGGAGGTCACCGTAGTGAAGCAAGATCTCGAGGGGTCCAGGCAAGAGCTCGGCCTTGTCAACAGGCAGCTCGAGGAGAACAAGGGTAAGTAATACCTTGTCTATAGAAATGTATATATAAAAAAGGACGGGGTTGCAAAATTACAGGAGCATTGTATGTTTGCCAGGGGCCACGACCGAGGTGGCGTCCCTGAAGCAAGCGCTAACCGAGGCCGAAGATAAAGCGGCCAAGGAGCGCACCGAGCGAGAGAAGCACGAGGCTCGGGTGGGCGAGGTGCAGCAAGAGCTCCAGGCTCTCATGACGAAGCACGAGGCGTTGGAGCTTGACTCGAAGACGCGGGAGTCTGAGCTTGCCGCGGCCCTTGAGAGTGTAAAAAGTGCCAAGGCCGAAGCCCAAAAGGCCCTCCAAGAGATCGACGCGATGAAGAAGATAGCGGTGGGTAAGGCTTTCTATATGCAAAGCAAGCATGTAAAAGTAAATTACCGATTACTTACCCGGATCTGGAGCTCTTTAGGAGCATTCGCAGATTTGCCCCGCAATGTGTCCGATGCCGCACAATTTTACTAGGACGAGGACGGAAGCTCGACGGAGAAGCTGTTCTGGTCTCAGTATGCTGAGGCCGAACATCCAGTGCCAATGAGCGACTAGCTGAAGCAGATGGTCGAGCTACATAAGGCGGCCGATCAGGCCATGAATAGCTTTATAGTCCGGTTGTGGCCTGGCGATGCCCTTCCGAACAACTTCTTCGGCCTGGTGAGGCGGCTCATGGATGCCTGCCCGCGGCTGGACGTCGTCAAGTGATCTGTCTGCATTGAAGGTGCACGCCGGGCTTTCGCCCGTGTGAAATTGCAGTGGGTCAAGCTAGATGCCGTGAAGCTGATCAAGGAGGGGCCGCCGGAGGGCAAGGAGCACCGCCACCCCGAGATGTACTACGAGGGTGTTCTGTCGGGTGCCCGTCTTATCGCGGATGAGTGTTCAAAAGATGTAATATTTGAGTAAACTCGCTCGTTTGATCCTCTATTTATGAAAACATGTTTCATATGCGCTATGCAACGCTTGTTTGAATTTAAAATATTACCTTCTGTTTGGCTGTTTATCCAATCTGAGAGATGGCTAGTCCTCGGCTTCTGTCCCCATGCCACGAGTGCTGGGGTGTTCGGGATAAACCTGAGCACTCTTTTTCCCATATTTGGGTCCTTTGAGGGAGGTGCTCAGCACAACGAACAATGCAACTGGACTAATAATGCTTTATCACTCTCACTTAGTCATAGAATTCTATAATTTTAAATTTCGGCGAAGCCCCTGGTATTCCAAAGGCCGAATTCAGGGCGCGATACACACCTGTAAGCCAGAGAGGGCCGGCCCCTCGCCCTAAGCGGCATAAGTCTTTAGGGACTCGAAAAACCTCACCGAACAGCGACCAGTCTCTCGCCTTATCATGACAGTCAGTTTTAGCTTTCTCTACTGAGGTGCTCAGCTCGGCAGAACCGGGGCACAATCGCAGTAGTTCTCCTAGCGCTACCTTAGCCGATAGAGCGGAATGTAAGGTACCAAAACATAGGAGCTGGGCAAACCCAACATTTGACCAAAGATATGATTCGGAGCTGATGCCTATAATGCTATAAGTTCGGGGTGCCGCACTTGTGAAAGTGTTCGGACTTTTCACACCGCATTGTGGGGTACGTAAGCCCCTGGTGTATTGGCCGTACCAGAGTGTACGGTTGCAAGGCGTCAATAATGAACACACACACACATATGTATATATATATAACAAGAATGCAATAATAGTCGTAATGTCATGCATTGTTTATTAAAAAATTGTGTTAAAGCAGAGTGATACAGATAGTGTGATAAGCAAAGAGTAGGACTATGTCCCTTCCAAGGGCAAGCTGAGGAATGATATTAAATTAAATATTTCACTCATTACTGTAATCAACCTGGGAATTCCGTGGTATAACGTAGCTGTCTGCCTCCTTGGTTGCTGCATCATGTGTTCGGCAACAGTGCTGCCGGACAGTGTTTCCAGAGATTAAGGTCATGAAAGAAAAAGAAAAATAACCAAACGGGAAGCCCCTAGTGCGGTTTAGGCCGCGTCTTGGGGCGTGCCGTAGTTGTGCCCCCTCCCCACCTGTGCCCATGGTATTTTTAATACGTAATTATGTACGCGCGGCACAACTTTCGCCGCTGGGCTGGGACTGGGGTGGAAACCGTATTGCTACGCGAGCTCAGATCGCGCTAGGCGGTCTATTTGTCGATTGCCCCGAGCGCGCTTGAAGGTGTCCGGGCTGTGAAGCGCCGAACTGGTTGATTGCCTTGAGAGGCTGCTTTGCGCTTTCGATGCGAGGGCCGCAGTGTGCTCCTCTGTTCGGAGAGAGCGCTTTGTGTTTCCATTGACTGTAATAACTCTGCGAGGTCCTGGCATCTTGACCTTGTGGTATGCATAATGCAGTACCGCATTGAATCTAGCAAATGCGGTTCGCCCGAGCAGCGCGTGATAACCACTGCGGAACGGGACTATATCGAAGATTAACTCTTCGCTTAGGAAGTTATCCGGGGATCCGAAGACCACTTCCAGTGTAATTGCGCCTGTGCAATGGGCCTCTACACCTGGAATGACGCCCTTAAAGGTTGTTTTGGTGGGTTTGATCCTTGAGGGGTCTATACCCATTTTGCGCATTGTGTCCTGATAAAGCAGGTTCAGGCTGCTGTCACCGTCCATAAGGACTCGAGTGAGGTGAAATCCGTCGATGATTGGGTCTAGGACCAGTGCGGCGAATCCGCCATGACGGATACTAGTGGGGTGGTCCCGGCGATCGAAGGTGATCGGACAGGAGGACCAAGGGTTGAACTTTGGGGCGACTGGCTCCAACGCATATACGTCCCTGAGCGCATGCTTCTGCTCCCTCTTGGGGATGTGGGTTGCGTATATCATGTTCACCGTCCGCACTTGCGGGGGAAACCTCTTCTGTCCTCCAGTGTGCGGCTGCCGGGGCTCCTCCTCGTTGTCGCTATGCGGCCCCTTGTCCTTATTTTCGGCAATTAACTTGCCAGCCTGCTTGAACACCAAACATCCCTATTGGTGTGATTGGCTCTCTTTTCTGGGGTGCCGTGTATTTGACACGAGCGATTGAGTATGCGGTCCAAGCTAGACGGACCCGGCGTACTTTGTTTGAATGGCTTTTTCCGCTGACCGGGTTTAGAGCCTTTGAATCCGGCATTGACTGTCGTATCCTCAGTATTTTCGCTGTTAATGCGGCACTTATGCTTGTTGCGACGTGACCTGCTATTGCCGTCCTTGGTATCTAAGGTACCATGGTTTTTTGATATGTTATTACTGCGAGCCAGCCAGCTGTCTTCTCCCGCACAAAAGCAGGTCATGAGCGTCGTGATTGCTGCCATAGATTTCGGCTTTTCCTGACCAAGGTGCCGGGCTAGCCATTCGTCTCGGATGTTGTGCTTGAAAGCCGCTAAGGCCTCCGCATCCGGACAGTCGACGATTTGATTTTTCTTTGTAAGGAACCGAGTCCAGAATTTCCTGGCCGACTCTTCTGGCTATTGAATTATGTGGCTCAAGTCATCGGCGTCTGGTGGTCGCACATAAGTGCCCTGAAAGTTGTCGAGGAATGTGGTTTCCAGATCTTCCCAACAGCTAATGGAGTCCGCTGGCAAGCTATTAAGCCAATGTCGCGCTGGTCCTTTGAGCTTTAGTGGGAGGTATTTGATGGCGTGTAAGTCATCGCCGCAGGCCATGTGGATGTGGAGGAGGAAGTCCTCGATCCATACTGCGGGATCTGTTGTGCCGTCATATGATTCAATGTTTACAGGTTTGAAACTTTCTAGGAATTGATGTTCCATTACTTCGTCTGTAAAGCATAAGGGGTGTGCGGAGCCTCTGTATTGGGCTATATCGCGACGCAACTCGAATGGGTCTTGCCCGCTGTGTTCGGCCCGGCCAGATTTGCTTTTACTGTATCCGGCGTGACGTTTGTCGTCTCGCAGAGTGGTGCGCCCTCGTGATCCGTAGATCGATCTTGAATGCTTTGCCTTGTCCTCTAATATGTCTCGCAGGTCTGGCGTATCTCCCCATGCCTTTTTATTTGAATGGCGTTGGGGTGGAGGCTGAGCTTTTGGCTGGAATGCCTCTCTATCGCGGCCACGAGGTGGCCGATCAGCCGTATCATACGCTTCTTCCTCCAGTCGGGGAAGTAACCTGTGCCTTGGGTAACTCTTGGAGGGACGCTAGAGTTTATATTCCTCGGCCGCAAGGACTCCAGTCCATTTGTCAGCTAGCAGATCTTGATCAGCTTGAAGCTGCTGCTGCTTTTTCTTCAGGCTATTTGCCGTGGCCATAAGCCGGCGCTTGAAGCGCTCTTGTTCGACGGGATCCTCTGGGACGGCGAATTCATCGTCGCCGAGGCTTGCCTCGTCTTCGGAGGGGGGCATGTGATCATCCTCCTCCTCTCCGTCTGCCGCTCTCTCAGGAGAGCTGGCTCCTTCATCCTCCTGCTCTAAATCTTGCTGGAGGGGATTGTTGTTGTCTTCGGCACTATCCAGAGTATCATTATCTCCTGTGCCGGTATCACCACTTTTGCTTTGGCGGGACTTAGAGCGGCGCTGCTGACATCTGCGCTTGGGTTGCTTCTTGGAGGGGTCATCCTCCGCTATCTCGTCGCCATTGCCTTCGTTGGGTGTATCCACCATGTATATGTCATATGATGAGGTGGCTTTCCAGTGCCCTATAGGTGCTGGTTCATGTTCGTCTCCTACATCGTCGTCCATACCATCGATGTCTTTCGGTGTCGAAGTCGAGCATGTCGGTTAAATCATCGACAGTGGCTACGAAGTGGGTGATGGGTGGGCGTCGAATTTCTTCGTCGTCCGCATCCCAATCCTGTTAGCCATAATCCGGCCAGGGCTCTCCTGACAGAGAGAGAGACCTTAGTGAATTCAGAATGTCGCCGAAGGGCGAGTGCTGAAAGATATCCGTGGCAGTGAATTCCATGATCGGCGCCCAATCGGATTCGATTGGCAGGGGCGCGGGCGATTCGGAGTCAGAAAAAGAGTCTGGCACCTTGGAGTCACGGGCTGCGCAGAGGATTATGCTGGTGTTCGGCTCGATCGCCGTTGAGACTGCGGACCCTGAGGCGGTGTCTAACCACCCATCCTCGATTGGCGCAGTTGGTGCCGAACTAAGAGTCGGAGCTGATGCGGGCCTGGCCTCTGGGGTACTATTCGGCGGCAGAGCTAGGTCATACCCATCGCGACAGTGCGGCGCGCCCGGCTGTGACGAGAAGTTCTTTCTATATCAGTTCCGCATTTCTTGTAGTTATAATGCTGTAAACCATATTATGCAGAAGGGATGATGACACCAAAAGTGGTCTCAATATTAGACAAATATATGAAAACTGGCTCAAATTTGATGGAAGTTGCCAATCCATCTTGCTACAACTTCGTTCCACTTCCTGAAAAGATTTCTTCTTATTAGAATAGTTTATATAGTTTGAGTAACATATCCTTTTTGTATATCAGTGTCCAATATGGTTTATTTGTGGGTCAAAACAAATGGCAAGAAAATATAACTATGTATATTCAGTTTAGATGTGTAACTATACTGACCAAAAGTATTATATTTGCATGTGGGGAAGCATCTCCAGACATGATATTGCACAATACAACTGTGATAATGATGACGCAGTTGCACTAGACATTAATCTTTGGTTTTTCAGGTTGGTTGAAAAGTTTTGAAAAATGTGGATAAAACAAATACACCAATTGATTATGAGAAGAGGGAAAGAAGAAAAAGCAACCAGACACTATATAGATTGGCATATCATGCATGGAGCACAATGTTTGGTTTTCTGTTGTCACATACCAAATCAGTTACCAATATATGTACCTATATAGATTGGTCATTTGTGCATATACCTTGGTTACCAGCTACCTCTTCCAAAGCTTACTTACCAAAGTCATTATTATTATGCACCTCTTCGGCTTTCTAAGAGCACGCAACCTATTAGATGACGATTTAGAATGCCTTTCCTTGATATATTTATTTAACCTATTAGTACATTGCTACTCATACTAAGTACTGCCTTGGTAGACGAACACATCAGATTTAAGGTTTAAAGATTCAGCAAGTTGATTTCCACTACCATAAGTGAGATCTTACTAGGGAGCAAATCACCATCTTTGCGGCGGTCATCTCTATTCATAGGATGAGAGTGATCTTAACTGATCTCAACAACATTAGGAGAAATTTCTTTTGTATCCCACTTGGACCTCCCTTTCCTAGAAACACTAGCCCTTTTAACCTTAATAGGCAAATGAATAATGGATGTTAAATAGTCCCGGATAAGTATCTCCCTCCTAGCTTATCCAACAACGTTCTGATTCACTCAAAAATAGTAAGCTTGACACACACAAAATACATTACTTCAACAATGTAAGCTTGACACACACAAGAGGCTGCATTTGTTGTGGCTCAAAGAAAGACATGTTGAACAACAATCTAGATAAAGCACAAACATATTCTATGTGAAAAAGATTTTTATATGTAAAATGAGTCAAAAAGAAAAAATGACAAGCACATATAGTTGTATTACAAAGTAGGATTGAAGGCACAAAAAACATGTTCTAGAGGAGCATGTATTTTTGCTCATACAGGAAAGAGATCCTTCTAAGGAGCCAGGACATGAGATATGTTTTGAATGTTTCTTGAAAACATCTCACGTGTCATGTCATGTCACATGTAAATTCTAAATTTCATACTTGGTACAGGGGATATTACAAACCCACTAAAAGAGAATTTTCTTTTCTATTTCCCCCCAAATTCTATAAGTGAATTAAAGTGACACACATGTGTAGGTAGCAAAAAAATTAATTATTTTGTTCTAATGAAGCTAAAAATTCTTTCATGTGGAAATAAAAGAACTATAACGTTCAACATCAGCAGTGAGATACTAGTGTGGAAAATTATAACATTTACAAACTAATCCATGTGTCCAATCCAAGAATTGTTACTAGCGTGTAGCATGGCTATTGTTATCTGTTCTACTAAATAGATATTGAATACCAAACCTTATACAAAAGTTAACTATTCATATTGCAATAGGCATGATTATAATACCCGTGGTGAATTTGACAAAATTATGCAATCTGAAATGGATAACCATAATAACATGCACTAGAAGAGTACCTTCGGAAAATTATACTTTCAAGGGACGGATCAATTAGGAGGGAGGAAGAACTAGGGGAAATTGGGGAAGAGTCGGGGAGGATCCAAGGGCATCTGGAAGTGAACATCCGATGTTACATGGTTCTGGCTTGAGCAGTTGGAGGAAGGGCAACGGGCTGATGACGGTGCATCACTGGTAGAAAAAGGGCCTGTTGTCCCTCCACGTGGCCGGTCCACCTTTAGTCCCGGTTGGTAACACCAACCGGTACTAAAGGAAATTTTCTGATTCTTTTTTTGAAAAAAAATTTATTTTCAAATTTCTGAATTATTTTAACCTCTAATCTCTAATCACCCCTCATCACTGCTCAATTTAATCTCTAATCACCCCTCATCATTCCAAATCATCTAACTTCCCGGACGGTCACCCATCCTCCCACTCCCCCAGCCTGAGCATGCTTAACTTCCGGGTTCTATTCTCCCTCGTTTCCATGTCTGCACTCGTTGTTTTCCTGACAATAGTAAGATGTCAATCCTATTAACCCTCAGGAGTTTAGCTTGAGCATGAAGTCACACATTTCACTGTTTGAGTTTGAAACTATTGTTCTAAAAAACAATAATTTTTTAGTAACACTAATATTTCTTGAATAAGTAGTTTGACCATTGTTTGACCATAGTTTGACCATAGTTTGACCAGATTTGACCAAAATTCAAAAAAACTGAAATAATTATTTAATAACACTAATATTATTGAATAATTATTTAGTAACACTAATACTTCTTGAATAAGTAGTTTGACCATAGTTTGACCAGATTTAATGAAAATTTAAAAAAACTGAAATTTGAGCATAACTTTTTTTCCTTTTGGAATTTGAGGATTCTACAAATTTTCAAACAGGCCATAGGCGGTCTCCATCGGATGTAACTTTTTGAGTAGATGATTTTTCATATAAAAAACTTTTTAATCCGAGTTCGTATGCAAAAGTTATGCCCATTTTACAAATTCCAGAGAGATTTTGTAAAAAAAATCGAAATTCATATTTGTAAATTTCCCCAACAACTAGACCACATATCACATGGGAAACTTATTTTATTTTATTTTTTTGAAATTTCCATCATTTTCTTTTGTTTTTTCTAAAACTGAAAAGGCGGTCCACAGTTATCACATGGGAAAAGGCGGTCCATCATTTTCTTTTTAATATTTATGAATGTTACAAAGATATATATTTAAAAAATCAACGAAAATAGCATATGTGTATTTACAAAATTATGCACGCGGTTTAAAGAAATGTTCCCACATTTTTATTCAAATTTCTATACATTTCTAAAATGTTCATGACATTTAAAAAATTATTTGAACCATTCAATAGAATATTTATCACATTAAAAAATTAATTTCACCATTCAAGAGAAATGTTCACAAGTTAAAAAAATCATGATCTTTATTAAAATACTCATGCCATACCAAACTTTGTTCGCACAAACTTCAAAAATGTTTATGGCATATATAAAACTATTTGTAACCATTTAAAAAAATCAAAACACTTACAAAAAATTCACAGGTTTATAAAAGTTAAAAAGTCATGAAACTAAAAAAAGTTCACATGTATTAAAATATGTGAATGGCATTTTAAAAACCTGGAAAACCTCATGTTATGGCTTTCAATGACCACAACTAAAGCCCATCCTAAACAAAGGTACAAGACAAATATATAACTCGAAAGCGTAATAATGGTACGCAATTACCTTGTCAAAAGGCCCCCCTTGATATCATCAAGTTGGATCATACCAACCCATAGAGTTGTATAGACCGATGGAGATATTCATCCAATAACTGACTTCATATCGTCATCTCAAATAGTATGTTATTCTAGTAGAGATGGCGTGTGTTATTTTATAATCTTGTACATGATGCCCTAGAATCTAATAGTTTTTATAGATAACATTTCACTTTTTCACATGGCATCACATGAAGGTAATAAATAGCCACACTACTCTAATCAACCTTTCAACTATCAAAAGGCGCCATTATTTAACTCCTATATTTTGCTTATCTCATTTGAACAACTATCGTTACATCCAATTTAAGTTTTGATTCATCTAAAAGTTGAGAAGATCTCTTAAATTAACAAATCATCTCGAAAATCAAAATGAATTATAGATGTTCGCCGACAGTAGAATACGAAGAATAAAAACATTTGAGTAGTTATTTGTTCTAATTCATACCACAAAGAATGTGATATGGTTCTTGTGTACAAATCGAGATGATCAACCTATAAATTGAATGATTAAGTGTACGCCCTAGCTTGATTTACTTCTGCAACCTAATCATTAATTCTATCTTGTATTCAAGTAATAGCTAAGTGTCAGCTCCTGCAAAGCTAAAAAAGTTACTTTTCAAACAACATACATGGAAAACAAAATCAAAATACCAAGAGAAGGGAAATAACAAGTGGTTCAACCATACCTTTTTTAGCTATTTTCCTCACTAAAAGGGGAACTAATTACTACATGTCTTCAACACCAAGAGAAGGGAAATAACAAGTGGTTCAACCATACCTAAATGGCATATTCCAAACACCTCTTGGTGATGGACTGTGAGTGCGCTACCTACATGCGTCTGGACTAGACCACATCCTAGAAGAATGACGACATCTAACAGTTGTGTGCCATCTTTCACTACGTCATCCGTCATCAGAATTTCTACACATACCATGGTTACCAGTTTCCTTTTGCAAAGCTAACTTACTGCAGTCATCATTATTATCCACCTCTTAAGCCTTCCAGGAGCATTCTTACTCAGACTTAGTAATGGATTCATCATTATTATTGACCTATCAGATGGCGCTTTAGAATGCTTCTACTTGATATCTTTATTTAACCTATTAGTACATTCCCCGTCATGCTTACTACTGCCTTTTAATCTTTTTAGGCTGATGACAAATGGATGTTGAATAGTCTCGGATAAGGACCTCCCTCCCATCTAATCCAACAATGTTCCGATTGTCTTGGAAATAGTCAAAGAATATGTACACAGTCAGCCAAAAAACATTACTTCAACAATATAAGCTTGATACAGAAAGAGGTAGTTGTTGTGACTGAAAGAAAGAGAGGTTGAACTACAATGTAGATAAAGCACAAATCATATTATGTGCAAAAGATTTTTAAAATGACAAGCAACTACAGTTGTATGGCAATGTAGGATCGAAGGCATGGAAAAAACATGTTCTAGAGGGGCATGCATTTTCGCTCATAGGGGAAAGAGCTCCTTCTATGTTTTAAGGATGTCATAAAACAATCTCACATGTTGGACATGTCATGTCACGTGTACATTAGAAATTTCACACTTGATACAGGCGATCTTTACACACACACTGAAAGAGAATTGTATTTTTCATTTGTCCCGAAACTCTATAGGTGAACTAAAGTGACATACATGTGAAGGTAGCAAAAAAATTCATGATTTTGTGCAAATGAAGCTAAAAAACATATCAGGAGGAAATAAAGAACTATAACATTCAACATCAGCAATGGGATACTAGTGTGGAAAACTATAAATTTACAAACTAATCCATGTGTCCAATACAAGAATTGTTACTAGTGTGTCCCATGGCACTTGTTATATATTCTATTAAATAAGTTCTAAATATTAACAATTCTAAAAACACTAAACTATTCATATTGCAAGACGAATACTTATAATAAGAAAAAAGTCCATTTTACTACCCTGAATAAAGTCGGTGGTTCACATTACCCCCTGTTATATTTTTCTGCTCTCTTCACCCCCTAGACATACCCATACCGGACAAAAAAAACCTATGTGTTTGTCTCGACTTGTAGCTAATGTTGTGTCGGTCAATGGTTGTTTTGACCTGCAAGTGGGGCCATGAGGATTAACTTAACCAAAACAAGAAATTAGTATTGTGGTTAATTAGGTAGTGGGACCCTCTTGGAAGTGACTCTCGGGGTGGATTAATTAAGTGCTAACGGTAGGTTTAGCAGGTGGCTAACCGGAGCACGACGGGCATTACCGGACGGCCAGTTCCAATGAAAGCTGGATGCGCGCGAGGGCTCTGGGTGACTAGCGCAATGAGGTGCATCGGCTGGTTGTTGCGGCGAGAGCCAGGGTGGTTAGTGCTAGTGGCGGCGACGCTTGGGTGCATGCGGGCAGCTGTGAAGGACCATGTAGACACGCAAGATGAGAAGCGGGGTGGAAAGTACGGGGCAACAAGAGCTTGCTAGATAGCGCGAGGCGTCTGGGAGAGCTTGGCAGCGACGAGCTCTTCGGCAATGGTGGACAGTGGCTTCGGTTATGGAAGCTACCTTAGTAGGAGGATGAAATCAACGAAGGTGAAAGAGGGTAAATGCACATGATGTCACAGTGAACTCGTATGGCATCTTTTCTGGCTCAGGAAGGCTCTAAAGTGCCTGAATCGTCATCGGCGATCTTCTGATTCCAACGAGGAAGATGACAGTGGTGAGCACGATGCTGTGTGTCTGAGCTTGAGTTCTTCTATGGAGATGTTCAAGGCATCTAGGCCGAGCTCCTAGATTTGTTGGTGTGGCAAGGGGTGGCTCCGAGGACAGAGGGTGGCGGCAAAGTTTTCTCTCCGAGACGCTCTAGAGGGAGCTACAGAAGTTGAGAGGGAGCTGCAAAAGAGGGAAGATGTAGAGGACGCCATGCACGTCTCTAGGGCGTGAAGATATGCTCGGGGACACGTATGGCAGCATGAAGCAGGAGGTGGCCGTCGAAGCACAAACGCACAACATGCAACATGCTCCTAGAGAGGGGTTGTAGATGACCCTGCCCCTCAATGGGTTTGTCTAGGCCGAAACTTACAACAGGTAAGGCCTATGTACAATACTTCTTTTCTTTAATTCTTAGATTTAAAAAAACTAATGAGTGGGACCGACCCGCAAGACAATTACCACCCTTGACCGTGTCCGCGTCTGTATCCAGTCTAGGCAAACCACCTAGGGGGTGTCTGGTATGGGATTGTTTGGGGTGGGGGGGTAAGGGAACCGAAAAAAGTCAGGGGGTAATGTGAACCACCAACTTTGTTCAGGGTAGTAAAATAGACTTTTTCTTATAATACCTATGGTGAATTTGACAAAATTACGCAATCTAAAAAGGATAACCATAATAACATAAACCAGAAGAGTACCTCTGGAAAATTATACTTTCAAGGGATGTATCAAGGGGGAGGAAGGAAGGATCAAAGGGCATCCAGCAGTGAACATGCATTGTTAGAAGGGCAGCGGCGCTTTCAAATCTCGCGTGTGTCAATGACTTAGGAGGCGGTGTGACACATGAGCTCATGTGCACAAGCTAGTGCAGAGCGAGCGCCCGGGTTTCTTGACACAAAGATCTTAGATAAAGAGAGATGCTGAAGGACAGGGGGAGAGCAAGAGGTAATGGGTGGCGCGGGAATCACCCACAATCTTCGTCGGTGCTCTGATGAGGTGGAAAGGCGGTGATGCGAAACAACCGCGAGGCAAGGAGGATCAAGGGTGGTGACACAGCTCGGGTCGGCCGACACAAGATTGGCTTTGAGTGTTGGAATCAGGCTGCTTCGTGCCCTGGCGCAGCTTGTGGGTTGGGCGAGTAGGCGCTTCAATCTAAGGCGTTGCAATAGCTCCCGATGGCCAGATCAAAATGGTTGTGGCTGGTGTGGCTGGTTGAAGGGCGACAGGCTAGCGGCAGCAGGCAGATAACGATGTGTAGTGGAGGAGACAAGTGGCGGTGGGGTCAAAGGGAAACGAGGGGTTTGCCCCCTCCTAATTAGGGTTTTCTCCGAATGGAAGGTTGAGCCTTCTGTATACAGCAAAAGAATTTTTGTTCTATTTGCACAAATTTTTTAGGGTTTTCAGTAGGCTAAATTGCCAAGGGGTGAGACAAAAAAGAGGCCTTGTTATCAATTTATCTGTTTCTTTCTTTTCACGTGTGCCTTATGTTTCACATAACAAAGCTTTATTTATATATTTTCCTCACATTTTTCATTGCTTTTGCTATATTTTATAAAGGTATTAAATATTTTTTTAAACACACTAAAAATGCCTATTGTGTATATACAAAATTGATTACGCGGCTTAAAGAATGTCACACCTTGATAATAAAATGTTTATATATTTATGAAAATGCTCATGACATTTAAAAAATTATTTGAACCATTCAAAATAAGTTCATGACATTTTATGAATTATTTGCACCATTCAAGAGAAATGTTCGCATGTTAAAAAAATCATGATATTTTTTAAAATGTGCATGCCATGCCAAACTCTCAGCATGCAAATTATAAAAATGTTTATGACATGTATAAAGTGCTTTCAGCCATTTAAAAAAGTTCAAAACACTTACAAACTATTCACATGTTTATAAAATGTTAAAACATAATGAAATTTAAAAATGCTCACCCATCTTAAAATATGTTCATGACATTTTCAAAAATGTTCATGAGAAACTCACTTTATGGCTTTCAAAGACCACAACAAGAGGCCCCCTTAAACACAGGAACAATACAAAGTCGATGGACCATTGGTGGGCCCGTGTCAATATATAACCCGGAAGCATAATAATCGTACTTAATTACCTTGTTAAAAAGACCCCCTTGATATCATGTTGAATCATACTATCACATAGTGTTGTATAAACCGAACGAGGTATTCATCCAATAATTGACTTCATATCGTCATTTCAAACAGGATGTTAGGCTACTAGAAGTAACATGTGTTATTTTGCAATCTTGTACATCAAGCCCTAGAATTTAATAGTTATTATAGATAATTTCACTTTTTCACTAAGCATCATATAAAGGTAATATATAGCAACATTACTCTAATCAACCTTTCAACTATCAAAACTCGCCACTATTAACTCTTATATATTGATGATCTCCACTATCTTACATCCAATTTATGTTTCTATTAAACTAAAAGTTCAAAAGATATCTTAAATTAACAAATCATCTAGAAAATCATAATGAATTATAGATGTTCACCGACAGTAGAATACAAATAATGGTAATAAACAGCTTATGTAGTTCTTTCTTCTAATTTGTACTGAAAATAAGATGATATGGTCCTTGTGTACAAATAGGGATGATCAACATGTAAACTCAATGAAGAAGTGTAGGACCTAGCTTTATTTACTTCTGCATCATAATCATTAATTATATCTTGGATGCAGTAATAGCTATGTTTCAAGTCTTGAATAGCTCAAAAGTTAATTTTCAAAAAACATACACGGAACACACAATCATAGTACCGATAAATGCACAGTAAAAAACTGATCATTTTCATCACAAAAAGGGAATTATCTACTACATGTCTTCAACACCAACAAAGGGAAATAACTAGTGGTTCATGCATCTAGACCAGAAAACCTCTTGAAGATGCACCACAAATGCGCTGCCTCCATGCATCTAGACTAGATCGCCTCCTAGAAGAATGACCACAGTAAACAGTTGTGCCCCATCCATCGTGACATCTTTTGTCTTTGCCATTTCTGCACATACTTGGTTGCTAGTTGCCTTTTTCAAAGCTAACTTACCCCAGTCATCATTATCATGCACCTTCTTAGCCTTCTAGGATCATGCCACCTATCAGATGACGCATTAGAATGCCTTTCCTTGATATCTTTATTTAACCTATCCACGTGTTCCTACTCACACTCAGTACCACCTTGGTGCGTGAACACATTAGGTTTTAGGTTTGAAGAATCATCAAGTTGATTTCCATTATCATTAATGAGATCCTCAATAGGGAGCAAGTCTCCATCTTAGTGGTGATCATATGTATTCATAGGAGGAGAGTAATCTAGAATGATCTCAACAATATAAGGAGAAATTTATTTTCTATCACACTTGGACCTCCCTTCCCTAGCAACACCAGCCATTTTATCCTTTTAGGCTAATGATAGTGGATGTTCAATAGTCTCATATATGTGTCTCCCTTCCAGCTTATCCAACAATGTTCTGATTCTCTCTGAAATAGTCAAAGAATGTGTATACTGTGAAGCAAACGACATCACTTCAAAAAAAGCTTGGGACATACAAAGTGATAGTTGTTGTGACTAAAAGAAAGATAGGTTGAACTACAATGCAGATAAAGCACACATGTATACTATGTGTAAAAGATTTAGATATGCATAATGAGTCAAAAGGCAAAGAAATTAACTTGCACAAAAACTTGTATGACAAAGTAGGATCCAAGGCACAAAAAATATATTTTCTAGAGGGGCATGTATTTTGACTAATGGCGGAAGAGCTCCTTCTATGAAGCCAGGACATGAGATATGTTTTGAGAGTGTCTTAAAACTATCTCACATGTGGGACATTTAATGTCACATGTACATTTTCCAAATTTCAGACATCATACAGGATATCTTTACAGACACACTGAAAGAGAATTTTCTTTTCTATTTGCCCCTGAACTCCATAGGTGAACTAAAGTGACATACATGTCTATGCAGCAAAACATTACATGATTTTTTGCAAACACAGCTAAAAATATCTATAACATGGAAACAAATAACTATAAATGTTCGACATCAGTAGTGTGTGATAACTCACAAGTGTAGGGGATCACAACAATTTTCGAGGGTAGAGTATTCAAACCAAATTTATTGATTTGATACAAGGGGAGCCAAAGAATATTTCAAGTATTAGCAGTTGAGTTGTCAATTCAACCACACCAGAAAAGACTTAATATCTGCAGAAAATTATTTAGTAGCAAAGTAGTATGGAAGTAACGGTAACAGTAGCAGAAGTAACAGTAGAAGTTTTGTAGCAATCATAACAGTGGCAACGGAAAAGTAACAGAGCAAAGATCATTATGAAACGGACTGATAGGTAATGGATCAATGATGGATAATTATGTCGGATGGCATTCATCATGCAACAGTTATAACATATAGGGTGACACAGAACTAGCTATAATTCATCAAGATAATGTAGGCATGTATACTGAATATAGCCATACGTACTTATGGAAAAGAACTTGCATGACATCTTTTGTCCTACCCTCCCGTGGCAGCGGGGTCCTATTGAATCCTACTAAATCACATGCATATGCCGTAACAACATGTAGGTGCCTAGGAAACTTTGATCTAAATGATGAGAAACTAAGGTACTATGTGTGTGCTAAGTGTATGAACATATATGAGATCTACAAGTGATGGGATATTTGATGGGCGGTGGCGACCCCCCCCCACCCTTTGGTCACTACTAAATAATGTCCAGAATTTTATTTAGTCTAATTGTATAATCTGGAAGGTATTCTTTGGCCAAGTTATTCAAATATGGAAAGAAATAGGTATCTAAATTAGGAAAATAATCATAAATAAAAGGTTGCAATTGCAGATATAAAATGAAATCAGAAAAGAAATACTATTTAGAAGCCATCAACAAAAATAAGATCAAAAAAATGATGGCAATTGGGGCATAGGAGTTGAAAGGAGTACCATTGCCCATGATGTCGAAGTAGATGTTACTAGACCGCCAACCAATGAGAAGGAACTGTGATGCAAACAATTGAAGTTTAGTTTAAGAGTAGGAAAAATTTGAGGCTTGTGTATTTCAATTTCCAAAATAAAGATGCATTAACCCTAAGGTTTTCGCTAGCGCGGGCCGGCAGGATTGTGCGGCGACGGCGGCGGCCAAGGGAGAGGGTCGCAGGCGGGAAGGATCTTGAGGTGGCGCGGGCTGGCAAGATTGTGGGGCGGCGGCGGCCAAGGGAGGGTCGGAGGCTGGAAGGATTGTGGGGCGGCGCCGCCCTCCAAGGGAGAGGTTCGCAAGCCAGAAGGACTGTGGGGCGGTGCGGGCCGGCAGGATTCTGCGGCGGCGGCGCCGACCAAGGGAGAGGGTTGCGAGGGGGACAGGCATGGGTCGGCAAGATTGTGGGGCGGGCGGCGACTGCCAAGTGATAGCGTCGGAGGCCGGAAGGATTGTCAGGAGGCGCGGGCCGGCAGGATTGTGGGGCCGGCGGCGCCGCCGTCAAAGGGAGAGGGTCGCATGCCGGAATGATTATGGGGGCGGTGCGAGCCGACAGGATTCAGGGATGGCGGCGCCAGCCTAGGGAGAGGGTCGCGGGAGGGGGCGCGGGGCGGCAAGATTGTGGGGCGGACGGAGGTGGATGCCAAGGGAGACCACAGGAGAGGTTTGGGTTGGTGGGGGTGACTGGCCGATCTAGGTTTTAGTGGGGATTCAGCAAGCAAATAGAAAAAAATAGTGATTCATCAACATATGAATTTTTGCATCCCAACTCTAAAAGAAAAAATATGCCCAACAAGGTTAACTACATGTATATGGTTAGTTTGTAACTGTAATTTATTGAACTTTCCCTATGACAGTGCATAAATAACGTTCCTCTCGAGCTATGGGCAGGCTCAATATCCACTGCCTACCATCCCCATGCAGATGGATATGGAAATCATGTTGCTGGTCAAAGAAAACATTCTACTTCTATTTATTGATGATTCAGGAAATATCAAGTACTAGAGACCTATGAGTAGAAAGAACTTCCATATGGATGATGCTTCATGTGTTTGTACTAAAAAATGATTGTCAGTGTCAAAACCGGTGGATCTCGAGTAGGGGGTCCCGAACTGTGCGTCTAGGCCGGATGGTAACAGGAGGCAGGGGACACGATGTTTTACCCAGGTTCAGGCCCTCTTGATGGAGGTAAAACCCTACGTCCTGCTTTATTAATATTGATGATATGGGTAGTACAAGAGTAGATCTACCACAAGATCAGAGAGGCTAAACCCTAGAAGCTAGCCTATGGTATGATTGTATGTAATGGTTGTTGTCCTACGGACTAAAACCCTTCGGTTTATATAGACATCGGAGAGGGTTAGGGTTACACAAGGTCGGTTACCAAGGAGGAGATATCCATATACGTATTGCCTAGCTTGCCTTCCACGCCAAGTAGAGTCCCATCCGGACACGAGACGAAGTCTTCAATCTTGTATCTTCATAGTCTAATAGTCCGGCCAATGGAGATAGTCCGGCTGTCCGGAGACCCCCTAATCCAGGACTCCCTCAGTAGCCCCTGAACCAGGCTTCAATAACGATGAGTCCGGCGCACAGTATTGTCTTCGGCATTGCGAGGCGGGTTCCTTCTCCGAATACATCACAGAAGAACTTGAAAACGAGTATAGTGTCCGACCCTGCAAAATAAGTTCCACATTCCACCGCAGACAGAATAATATTTTCGCAGATCTAATTTGCTGGCTTGTTTTGGCAGCATGACATTATGTCATGGCCTGATGATTTTTCGAACCGTTTCTTTTAACCAGCTCCGCACATAACGCGAGGTAGTTTTTCGACATGTCTTGTCAAAGCAGAGATCGTGTCCCCTTATTACGGGATTCTCAACAATACGGGCATGGGTAACCCAACCGCGCCATCAATTGCGGCGCTTGGGGGATAAGCGAGTTTTACCAGGCAAGTGGGGACGCTTAGTTTCGTCCGCCCCTATAAAGGGATAAGGATTCACCTTTCTATCCACGCCTTCTTCCTCCTTTGCTCATCCGCTCCCACACACTCGAGCTCTAGCACCCAAGCACACACTTCCGCCTCAACCCTCTCCAACCATGTCCGGAGCGAGAGGCAAGTGGATGGTCTCCTCCGTCATGGAGGGAGACATCAAGAAATTGAGGAGAGCCGGATACCTGCCCGACGACATCGCGCACTGGCTCCCCGATGAGGGGCAGCTCATCCCCACCCCCAGGCCCCACGAGAGGGTAGTATTCCTCACCCATTTCCTCCGCGGACTGGGATTCCCTCTCCATC
Source organism: Triticum dicoccoides (assembly GCF_002162155.2). NCBI lineage: Eukaryota > Viridiplantae > Streptophyta > Magnoliopsida > Poales > Poaceae > Triticum > Triticum dicoccoides. The sequence goes on along the minus strand of NC_041382.1, from coordinate 744,502,555 downwards.
CCTTCGTCCGGGGGCTCATGTTTTATTACGGCCTGGATTTCCATGATCTGGCCCCGAACTTCATCCTCAACATCTCGGCGTTTATCTTCGTGTGCGAGGCCTTCCTCCGCATCAAGCCCCACTTCGGCTTATGGCTGAAGACCTTCAATGTCAAGCCGAAGGTGGTGGGCGGCCTCCAGGCGGAGTGCGGAGGTGCCATGGTGGGCAAGATGCCCAACATAACATGGCTCGAGGGCTCCTTTGTGGAAACCATAAAGGGGTGGCAATCGGGGTGGTTCTATATCACCGAGCCGTGTGACCCTGCATGGGCAGCGGCCCCCGAGTTCCGATCTGGCATCCCCACGCGGCTCACCTCCTGGAAAGAGAAGGGCATGTCCTGGGGTAGTTCGAAAGAGCTGACTGGACTTCAAACATGTATTCAAAACATGGTGGACAAGTAGCTCAAGCTTGTCAACATAGTCCAAGTCATGCTCATCCGCCGGATACTCCCGTGCCAACAACGGGAGTTCAACTTGTGGGAGTTCAATCCGGCGCAGCATCGAACTCTGAACAGGCTCTTCGACACGACTCATGAAGACGCCTGGAGGGTGTTGTTCAAAAGCGCCCAGGTCCCCCCCTATTTCTGAGGATCGCGGATTCAACGCGAAGCACCAAGCCAGTGCGGTAAGCTGCTTTACCTTTCACAGGATAGTTATTGTATATAGATTGACTCTGTGCGGGATATAAACTCCCGTACCTTTGACAGGACTGGCAGAAGATGGCGGGACAGATCGACTGTCCGGCTCCTTTGCCCGAAGGCCCCGCAGATGCCCTTCTAGCGAAGATGCTGACTCCGGCCCCTTACAGGGTGCCGGAGAAGACCAAGAAGGCCAAGGGAACCCGAAAGAGTTCCCGACGCCAGGCGTCGTCGGACTTACCGTCTGATGACTCTGCGGCGCACTCTTCCCCCGAAGACGAGGAAGAAGAAGAAGAAGAAGCTCCCCCACCGACTGGGGGAGACAAGAAAAGGAAGGCCGCCCCAACCGGGGAGGCCGAAGGGTCCAAGAAGGGAAGGACTCTCCTTCCGGACAGTTCCACCACCGCCGATGAAGGCGAAGGCGAGTGGTTGCCCAGGGTCAAGCCCCCGGGGAGATCGTAAGTATTCAGATACCAAAGTAACCCATAGGATTCCTTTGTCAGACTGCTTTCCCTAATCGCCGAACGTAATTATGCAGGACGCCACGAGCCAATGTCGAGGTATCATCGGACGGCTCCCTGGGCTCATCGGACATGGATAGTGATCCAGTCCCGACCACCACCTCCCCTCGTCCTGCCGACGACGCCGTGGTGTTGTCTCAAGAGGCACTGGATCGAGGGGAGACAGTCCCGGAGGCGCCTCAAGGCGACCTTCCGGACTCTAGGATCCACGGGGACAGGGCCCCTGAGAGCTCCGAGTTTGGCCCTTAGCCGAACACCGTGCCGGACCCTCCAGCGGTTCTGGACTCGGGCAGGCGGCCTCCTTCTAAGAGGGGCAAAACACCTGTGCCGGTGACCTCTGTCCATCCAGAGGCACCGGATAATCTGCTGGAAGCGCTTCGCAGCGCTTCCATCGACGAGGAGCACCGCACTATCATGAGTGTGGTGATCCAGAAGGTTCAGTCCGCCAAGAGCGGATTGACTGAAGCCTATGCCAGCCTTCTAACAGGCTTTGAGGTAAGTGTGTTTAAAATATAGTAGAAATATTACCGCATAGACAGTAGCCCCTGATGCTTTGTTCCGTGTTCACAAAGAAAAGCCGAACAGAGGATCAAATAAAATCGTAGGAGTCTAATATAAGTGTGTCAATATGCGTACGCAGGCTTCGCTGCTGGCGTCTGCCGCACTGACTGCGGAGGTCGCCGTACTGAAGCAGGATCTCGAGGGGTCTAGGCAAGAGCTCAGCCTTGTCAAGAGGCAGCTCGAGGAGAACAAGGGTAAGTAATACCTTGTCTATAGAAATGTATATATAAAAAGGACGGGATTGCAAAATGACAGGAGCATTGTATGTTTGCCAGGGGCCACGACCGAGGTGCCGTCCCTGAAGAGGCCAAAGATAAAGCGGCCAAGGAGCGCACCTAGCGAGAGAAGCACGAGGCTCGGGTGGGCGAGGTGCAGCAAGAGCTCAAGGATCTCGTGACGAAGCACGAGGCGTTGGAGCTTGACTCGAAGACGCGGGAGTCTGAGCTTGCCGCGGCCCTTGAGAGTGTAAAAAGTGCCAAGGCCGAAGCCCAAAAGGCCCTCCAAGAGATCGACGCGATGAAGAAGATAGTGGCTGGTAAGGCTTTCTATATGCAAAGCAAGCATGTAAAAGTAAATTACCGATTACTTACCCGGATCTGGAGCTCTTTAGGAGCATTCGCAGATTTGCCCCGCAATGTGTCCGATGCCGCACAATTTTACCATGCCGAGGACGGAAGCTCAACGGAGAAGCTATTCTGGTCTCAGTATGCTGAGGCCGAACACCCGGTGCCAATGAGCGACCAGCTGAAGAAGATGGTCGAGCTACATAAGGCGGCCGATCAGGCCATAAAGAGCTTTATAGTCCGGTTGTGGCCTGGCGACGCCCTTCCGAACAGCTTCTTCGGCCTGGTGAGGCGGCTCATGGATGCCTGCCCGTGGATGGAGATTGTCAAGCGATCTGTCTGCATTGAAGGTGCACGCCGGGCTTTCGCCCGTGTGAAATTGTAGTGGGTCAAGCTAGACGCCGTGAAGCTGATCAAGGAGGGGCCGCCGGAGGGCAAGGAGCACCGCCACCCCGAGATGTATTACGAGGGTGTTCTGCCGGGTGCCCGTCTTATCGCGGATGAGTGTTCAAAAGATGTAATATTTGAGTAAACTCGCTCGTTTGATCCTGTATTTATGAAAACATGTTTCATATGCACTATGCAACGCTTGTTTGAATTTAAAATATTACCTTCTGTTTGGCTGTTTATCCAATCTGAGAGATGGCTAGTCCTCGGCTTCTGCCTCCATGCCACGAGTGCTGGGGTGTTCGAGATAAACCTGAGCACTCTTGTTCCCATATTTGGGTCCTTCGAGGGAGGTGCTCAGCACAACGAACAAGGCAACCAGACTAATAATGCTTTATCACTCTCACTTAGCCACAGAATTCTATAATTTTAAATTTCGGCGAAGCCCCTGGTATTCAGAAGGCCGAATTCGGGGCGCGATACACGCCTGTAAGCCGGACAGGCCCGGCCCCTCGCCCTAAGCAGCATAAGTCTTTAGGGACTCGAAAAACCTCGCCGAACAGCGACCAGTCTCTCGCCTTATCATGACAGTCAGTTTTAGCTTTCTCTACTAAGGTGCTCAGCCCGGCAGAACCGGGGCACAATCGCAGTAGTTCTCCTAGCACTACCTTAGCCGATAGAGCGGAACGTAAGGTACCAAAACATAGGAGCCGGGCAAACCCAACATTTGACTAAAGACATGATTCGGAGCTGATGCATATAATGCCATAAGTTCGGGGTGCCGCACTTGTGAAAGTGTTCGGACTTTTCACACCGCATTGTGGGGTACGTAAGCCCCTGGTGTATTGGCCGTACCAGAGTGTACGGTTGCAAGGCGTCAATAATGAACACATATATGTATG
>NC_041382.1:744466879-744498554 GCF_002162155.2 Triticum dicoccoides | reverse complement strand
CATTGTTTATTAAAAAATTGTGTTAAAGCAGAGTGATACAGATAGTGTGATAAGCAAAGAGTAGGACTATGTCCCTTCCAAGGGCAAGCTGAGGAATGATATTAAATTGAATATTTCACTCATTACTGTAATCAACTTGGGAATTCCATGGTATAACGTAGTTGTCTGCCTCCTTGGTTGCTGCATCATGTGTTCGGCAACAGTGCTGCCGGACAGTGTTTCCAGAGATTAAGGTCATGAAAGAAAAAGAAAAATAACCAAACGGGAAGCCCCCAGTGCGGTTTAGGCCGCGTCTTGGGGTGTGCCATAGTTGTGCCCCCCTCCCCACCTGTGCCCATGGTATTTTTAATGCGTAATTATGTACGCGCGACACAAGTTTCGCCGCTGGGCTGGGATTGGGGTGGCCGCCGTATTGCTACGCGAGCTCAGATCACGCCAGGCGGTCTATTTGCCGATTGCCCCGAGCGCGCTTGAAGGTGTCCGGGCTGTGAAGCGCCGAACTGGTTGATTGCCTTGAGAGGCTACTTTGCGCTTCTGCTGCGAGGGCCGTAGTGTGCTGCTCTGTTCGGAGAGAGTGCTCTGTGTTTCAATTGACTGTAATAACTCCGCGAGGTCCTGGCATCTTGAGCTTGAGGTATGCATAATGCGGTACCGCATTGAATCTAGCAAATGCGGTTTGCCCGAGCAGCGCGTGATAACCACTTCGGAACGGGACTATATCGAAGATTAACTCTTCGCTTAGGAAGTTATCCAGGGATCCGAAGACCACTTCCAGTGTAATTGCGCCTGTGCAATGGGCCTCTACACCTAGAATGGCGCCCTTAAAGGTCGTTTTGGTGGGTTTAATCCTTGAGGGGTCTATACCCATTTTGCGCACTGTGTCCTGATAAAGCAGGTTCAGGCTGCTGTCGCCGTCCATAAGGACTCGAGTGAGGTGAAATCCGTCGATGATTGGGTCTAGGACCAGTGTGGTGAATCCGCCATGACGGATACTAGTGGGGTGGTCCCTGCGATCGGGTTGAACTTTGGGGCGACCGACTCCAACGCATATACGTCCCTGAGCGCATGCTTCCGCTCCCCTCTTGGGGATGTGGGTTGCGTAGATCATGTTCACCGTCCGCACTTGCGGGGGAAACCTCTTCTGTCCTCCAGTGTGCGACTGCCGGGGCTCCTCCTCGTCGTCACTATGTGGCCCCTTGTCCTTGTTTTCGGCAATTAACTTGTCGGCCTGCTTGAACACCCAACAATCCCTGTTGGTGTGATTGGCTGGCTTTTCTGGGGTGCCGTGTATTTGACACGAGCGATCGAGTATGCGGTCCAAGCTGGACGGACCCGGCATACTTTGTTTGAATGGCTTTTTTCCGCTGACCGGGTTTAGAGCCTTTGAATCCGGCATTGACTGCCGTATCCTCAGTATTTTCGCTGTTAATGCGGCACTTATGCTTGTTGCGACGTGACCTGCTATTGCCGTCCTTGGTATCTAAAGTACCATGGTTTTTTGATATGTTATTATTATGAGCCAGCCAGCTGTCTTCTCCCGCACAAAAGCGGGTCATGAGCGTCGTGAGAGCTGCCATAGATTTCGGCTTTTCCTGACCAAGGTGCCGGGTGAGCCACTCGTCTGGGATGTTGTGCTTGAAAGCCGCTAAGGCCTCCGCATTCGGACGGTCGACGATTTGATTTTTCTTTGTAAGGAACCATGTCCAGAATTTCCTGGCCGACTCTTCTGGCTGTTGAATTATGTGGCTCAAGTCATCGGTGTCTGGTGGTCGCACATAAGTGCCCTGAAAGTTGTCGAGGAATGCGGTTTCCAGATCTTCCCAACAGCTAATGGAGTCCGTTGGCAAGCTATTAAGCCAATGCCGCGCTGGTCCTTTGAGCTTTAGTGGGAGGTATTTGATGGTGTGTAAGTCATCGCTGCAGGCCATGTGGATGTGGAGGAGGAAGTCCTCAATCCATACTACGGGATCTGTTGTGCTGTCGTATGATTCAATGTTTACAGGTTTGAAACCTTCTGTGAATTGATGTTCCATTACTTCGTCTGTAAAGCATAAGGGGTGTGCGGCGCCTCTGTATTGGGCTATATCGTGATGCAGCTCGAATGGGTCTTGCCCGCTGTGTTCGGCCCGGCCGGATTTGCTTTTACTGTGTCCGGCGTGACATTTGTCGTCTCGCAGAGTGGTGCGCCCTCGTGATCCGTAGATCAATCTTGAATGCTTTGCCTTGTCCTCCAATATGTCTCGCAGGTCTGGTGTATCTCCCCATGCCTTTTTATTTGAATGGCGTTGGGGTGGAGGCTGAGCTTTTGGCTGGAATGCCTCTCTATCACGGCCACGAGGTGGCCGATCAGCCGTATCATACGCTTCTTCCTCCAGTCGGGGAAGTAACCTGCGCCTTGGGTAACTCTTGGAGGGACACTCGAGTTTATATTCCTCGGCCACGAGGACTTCAGTCCATTTGTCAACTAGCAGATCTTGATCAGCTTGAAGCTACTGCTGCTTTTTCTTCAGGCTATTTGATGTGGCCATAAGCCGGCGCTTGAAGCGCTCTTGTTCGACGGGATCCTCTGGGACAGCGAATTCATCGTCCCCGAGGCTTGCCTCATCTTTGGAGGGGGGCATGTGATCATCCTCCTCCTCTCCGTCTGCCGCTCTCTCAGGAGAGCTGGCTCCTTCATCCTCCTGCTCTAAATCTTGCTGGAGGGGATTGTTGTTGTCTTCGGCACTATCCAGAGTATTATTATCTCCTGTGCCGGTATCAGCACTTTTGCTTTGGCGGGACTTAGAGCGGCACCGCTGACGTCCGCGCTTGGGTTGCTTCTTGGAGGGGTCATCCTCCGCTATCTCGTCGCCATTGCCTTCGTTGGGTGTATCCACCATGTATATGTCATATGACGAGGTGGCTTTCCAGTGCCCTATATGTGCTGGTTCATGTTCGTCTCCTACATCGTCGTCAATACCGTCAATGTCTTTCAGAGTCGAAGTCCAGCATGTCGGTTAAATCATCGACAGTGGATACGAAGTGGGTGGTGGGTGGGCGTCGAATTTCTTCATCATCCGCATCCCAATCCTGTTGGCCATAATCCGGCCAGGGCTCTCCTGACAGAGAGAGAGAGACCTTAGTGAATTCAGAATGTTGACGAAGGGCGAGTGCTGAAAGATATCCGTGGCGGTGAATTCCATGATCGGCGCCCAATCGGATTCGATTGGCAGGGGCGCGGGCGATTTGGAGTCAGAAAAAGAGTCCGACACCTTGGAGTCACGGGCTGCGCAGAGATTATGCTGGTGTTCGGCTCGATCAACGTTGAGACTGAAGGCCCTGAGGCGGTGTCTAACCACCCGTCCTCGATTGGCGCAGTTGGCTCCGAACTAAGGGTCGGAGCTGATGCGGGCGCGGCCTCTGGGGTACTGTTCGGCGGCAGAGCTAGGTCATACCCATCGCGACAGTGCGGCGCGCCCGGCTGTGGCTCGAATCCGTCGAAGATCAAGTCTCCGCGGATGTCGTTCATGTAGTTCAAACTTCCAAATCTGACCTGATGGCCAGGGTCATAGCTTTCAATCAGCTCCAGATGGCCAAGCGAATTAGCCCGCAGTGCAAAGCCGCCGAACACGAAGATCTGTCCGGGGAGGAAAGTCTCACCCTAGACTGCATCGCTATCGATGATAGTAGGAGCCATCAAGCCTAATGGCGACGACACAGAGGAACTCTCAACGAGAGCACCAATGTCGGTGTCAAGACCAGCGGATCTTGGGTAGGGGGTCCCGAACTGTGCGTCTAGGTCGGATGGTAACAGGAGGCAGGGGACACCATGTTTTACCCAGGTTCGGGCCCTCTTGATGGAGGTAAAACCCTACGTCCTGCTTGATTAATATTGATGATATGGGCAGTACAAGAGTAGATCTACCACGAGATCAAAGAGGCTAAACCCTAGAAGCTAGCCTATGGTATGATTGTATGTAATGGTTGTTGTCCTACGGACTAAAACCCTTCGATTTATATAGACACTGGAGAGGGTTAGGGTTACACAAGGTCGGTTACCAAGGAGGAGATATCCATACACGTATTGCCTAGCTTGCCTTCCACGCAAGTAGAGTCCCATCCGGACATGAGATGAAGTCTTCAATCTTGTATCTTCATAGTCTAACAGTTCGGCTAATGGAGATAGTCCGGCTGTCCGGAGACCCCCTAATCCAGGACTCCCTCAATGATACTGAGAGCCTGCTACATCTATTCTTTAGGTGAGATTTTAGACAGAGTTTCTAGTTCACACTGGTGGCATAGCCAGGGAATAAAATGGAGGGTGTGCACACTCCAAAAAATCTACCTAATCTAAGTGTCACACAATATTCGGTTAAAGAATGACAAAAATTGCTCAATCAAGGTTCACAACATTCTAGTTCAGGAATAACGATGGTGGATTTAACCAAATTACACACTCTAAAAAGGATAACCATAGTAACATGCGCCAGAAGAGTACTTTCAAAGAATTGTACTTTGATGGACGGATCAAGGAGGAGGGAGGAAGAACTAAGGAACTCGAGAAATAGGTAGGAAGGATCAAAGGGATATCTGGCGGTGAACATGCGATGTTACACGGTGGCAGCAGTTCCATATATTGCGCGGGTCAACGGCTCAGGAGGTGGCGCAATGTAAGAACTCTTGCGCATGAGCTAGGGTAGAGGAAGCGCCCGAGTTTTCAGACAAAGAGACTTGAGGTAGATAGAGATGCATAATAAAGGGGAGGTGAGAAATAGGGAATACGATGCCGTAGGAATCACTGGCAATCTTCGGCGGTGCTTCGACAAGGTGGAAAGGCGACGATGTGCTACAACATCGGGGCGAGGAGAATCTCGAGCGGTGACGCGGCTTGGGGAGGTGGGCCCAACACTCGCTCTAAGGGCTAAGATCGGGCTGCTTTGGGCCCTAACATAGCTGGTCGGTTGGGTGAGCAGGCGTGATCTAGGAGTTGGATCAGCTCCCGCCGGCTAGATCTAAGTGGTTGTGGCTGGTGTGGGCAGAGGAATGGTGACAAGCGGGTGACGGCGCGTGGATCCCAATGTGTAGTGGAGGAGACATGTGGCAGCAGGGTGGGATGAAAACAAGGGGTTTGTCCCCCTCCTAATTAGAGTTTGCTCCAAATGAAAGGCGGGGCCTTCCTTTTCTTTTAAGCAAAGGGGTTTTTGGTTGTGCTTGGGCTGGTTCTGAGGCTTTTCTATGGGCTAGATAACCCAAAAGATGAGATAAAAAGAGGCCATGCTAGCCTAACAAAGCATTATTTCTATTTTCCTCCCATTTTTCTTTCCTTTTTCTATATTTTTAGATATTCGATTAAAATATTTTTTCTGAAAAATAAATCACTGAAAATTTCAGATGCGTATTTACTAAATTGTTCATGTGGTTTAAAGAAATATTCACACATTTTCCTTAAATGTTTATACATTTATGAAAATATTCCTGACATTTAAAAAATTATTTAAGCCATTCAACGAAATGTTGGTGACATATTATAATTTTTTTTTGCACCATTGAAATGTTCACACGATTAAGAAATCATGATATTTTTTTAAAAAAATAATGACATGCCAAACTTTGTTCTGCCAAATTTTAAAAATGTTTATGGCATATATAAAACAACATGTAACGATTTAAAAAATGGTCAAAGCACTTACAAATATTCACATGTTTATAAAATGTTAAGAAGTCATGAAATTTAAAAATGTTCACCCGATTTAAAATATGTTCATGACATTTTTAAAAAGGTTCATGCAAATCTCACTTGATGGATTTCGGTGACCACAACTAAAGCGAGCAATGAAACATAGTAACAAGACAAAATCGATGGACCATTGGTGGAGCCTCGTCATCATATAAATCGAAAGCATAATAATGGTACTTACTTACCTTGTCAGAAAGGCCCCCTTGATATCATCAAGTTGGATCATACCATCCCATAGAGTTTATTCATCGATGGAGTTATTCACTAGTGCAGAAAAGCCTAGCTATGGCGTGCCAAAAAGGGCTTTACTGGCATGGACGCCCGATTCCACCAATATGGTGCCATTGTTAAGAAATAGTGGTGGCGTTGGTAGGCACGTCAGCAGTATTTGGGATATCTATGGCGTTGGATAAAATTGCATGACGGCAACATCATATGTACCTATGGAGTTGGCACTTCTTCGCATAAAATAAATATGTAGAAACCTTGGATGTAACACCCATGATGCGGCTATATCTCCCATGTGTCGCAGCATGACTTAGAGGCATAACCGCATAGTAGGCATGTCGCAAGAGGGGTAATTTTTACACATCCCATGTACTGAATATGAATGGGATAAAGAGTTGGCTTACAATCGCCACTTCACACAATACATAAATATAGCATTACATCATCCAGAATACAATCAAGGTCCTGCTATGGAACCAAATAAAGAAAGACAACCCCTAATGCTAGCTCCCCGATCGCCCCAACTGGGCTCCACTACTGATCAACTGGAAACGAAACAACACAACGAACACGATCTTCATCGAGCTCCCACTTGAGCTCAGTTGCGTCATCTGCACTGGTATCATCAGCACCTGCAACTGTTTGGAAGTATCTGTGAGTCACGAGGACTCAGCAATCTCACACCCGCGAGAGCAAGACTATTTAAGTTTATGGGTAGGATAGGGTAATGAGGGGGAGCTGCAGCAAGCACTAAGCATATATGGTGGCTAACATATGCAAATAAGATCAAGTAGTTTCAGGATCAAGAAGTGATCCTGAAACTACTTCCTGGACTCCGCCGAGAAGATACCATCATGGCTATACACGCGGTTGATGTATTTTAATTAAGTTATGTGTCAAGTTCTCTACAACCGAACATTAACAAATTCCCATCTGCCCATAACCGCGGGCACGGCTTTCGAAAGTTCAAAACCCTGCAGGGGTGTCCCAACTTAGCCCATCACAAGCTCTCACGATCAACGAAGGATATTCCTTCTCCCAGGAAGACCCGATCAGACTCGAAATCCCGGTTACAAGACATTTCGACAATGGTAAAACAAGACCAGCAAAGCCGCCCGATGTGTCGATAAATCCCGATAGGAGTCGCACGTATCTCATTCTCAGGGCACACCGGATAGGTCAAGCTACGAGTAAAACCAACCCTCAAGTTGCCCCGAGGTGGCCCCGCAGGCTGCCCGTTTCGGACCAACACTCAGAGGAGCACTGGCCCGGGGGGTTAAAATAAAGTTGACCCTCGGGCTCCGAAAGCCCAAGGGAAAAAGGCTAGGTGAGGCAAATGTAAAACCAAGGTTGGGCCTTGCTGGAGGATTTTTATTCAAGGCGAACTGTCAAGGGGGTCCCATTAAAACCCAACCGCGTAAGGAAGGAAAAATCAAGGAACATAACACCGGTATGACGGAAACTAGGGCGACAAGAGTGGAACAAAAACCAGGCATAAGGCCGAGCCTTCCACCCTTTACCAAGTATATAGATGCATTAATTAAAATAAGAGATATTGTGATATCCCCACATATCCATGTTTCAAACATGGAACAAACTTCATTTTCACCTGCAACTAGCAAAGCTATAAGAGGGGCTGAGCAAAGCGGTAACATAGCCAAACAACGGCTTGCTAGGACAAGGTGGGTTAGAGGCTGGACATGGCAACATGGGAGGCATGATATAGCAAGTGGTAGGTATCGCAGCATAGCAAAAGAGCGAGCAACTAGCAAGAAAAGATAGAAGTGATTTCGAGGGTATGGTCATCTTGCCTGAGATCCCGCAAGGAAGAAGAACGAGTCCATGAAGAAGACAAACGGACGTAGTCGAACGGATCCTCACAAACCCGACGTTATCGGAACTAACCCGAAGAAGCAACACCGGAAAGAAGTAAACATCATGGTAAACAACCATCACATAATCATGGCATGATGCACAACCAAGTATGATGCATGTCCGGTTTAAAGAAGCATGGCATGGCAAAGTGCAACAAACAACACTGCAAATTAAGTGGAGCTCAATATGCAAACATAGGGTGCAACTCAAACATCACGCAACATTCATCCACAGCGGTCGTCTCGACATTATACCTTTGAAGTGTGCGTTTTCGGGGCGGAACGAGTTCGATGCAGTGTAGGGGAAGTAGACATTCTCGGGACGTTCGTAGTGGAAGTAGTTGTTCTCGCATGCTCTAGGGTCGACGGTAGAGGTTCTCGCTATCTCGATGATGGTAGTGGTACATGTTTATCGTAGCACGAGTTTCCATAGATGTTCATGTCATCGGTGTCGTGGTACTTGGGGTCTTCGGACTTTCCAGTCCCGTTCTTGCGACGGTAGTCGTTCACATTCGTTCGGAGAGGTACTTGATGACTCCAACGTCTTCGGGGATACGGTAGTGGTACACATGAAGGTAGTCGAACTTGATGGATCCGAGGGCTCCGGACATCGGGGTACTTGGCGCAATGCCGTGTCGTCGTACACATTCCGTAGATGAACTTGGCGGGTCCTAGACGTCCTGGTACTTTGCGTTCGGTGCAGTACTTTCCGAGCAAGAGGTGAAGTCGTGGTACTTGGAGAAATATCCCGGAGTAGATACTTGACGGGCCGGTTATGGGTCTTGCGTCCACGTATGTCGTGGTATTTCTCACGGGGGGCTTGCGAGTCGACAGATGCCACAAGGGCTTAGTGTGTGGGTAAGACTGCTGCTGATAGGACCGGGAGCGGGTATGCGAGTAACACGCGGTGGTTTACCCAGCTTCGGAGCTCTCCGGAGAGATAATACTCCTACTGCAGCATGTCTGAGTGTATCTATCTGGGGTGTACATCGGGCAGTACAAAGTGCTCCTGGAGCTGTATCTGGGATCAGTGCTAGGTGCATCTGATCCCGTATATGCATATGAGCACAAGTGTGTGCTAGGCTGAATGGATATGTGTGCGCTAGCTAGCTTGCTTGCTAGCTAGTATGCATGCATGCGTGGAGTGTGTGAGAATGCCCAGGGAGCCATTGTGGCCGGCCTCCTTTTTTGTGGTGTGGCCTCCCCTGGTGACCAACATCACTATTTGGGAGACAACGATGTGACATCTCACACCTGCTACAGTGTATCACTATTGCTCAGCGGTGTCCGGGTATAGCTGTATTGTCCGCGGTATGGCCATCGTGTCAGGGTCTTGTCGGTGTCGGGTCGTGCTGCAGTCGTCAGCCGGCTGGTTGACGCAGTCGGCAGCCGGCAGTCGGACGGGCAGAGCAGTCGGACGGGAAGCCGACAGGAGCGGCCGGACAGTCGAACTGAGGGGCTTTGCTAGCCCCGATGTTTTGAAATATCATCTTGCTGTCCTCGGGATACCCGTGTCCAATTACTCCGACAACGTAGCCAATCTTGTCGATCTTGACGGTCCAAACAAAGCAACACAAGGGCCTCGGTGGGCAGCAGCAAGGAGGCGACGGCAGAGCAGCGGGTCTCGATGGCCGGCGTCACCGGATCTCGCGGAAGGGAGGTTGGTGCCTCGGGAGCTCGTGGGATCGAAGGTCATCGGCGCTGGAGTTGCTGCTGCTGTTCGAGGCGAAGGAAGGCGCAGACGCGGATGAGGGCTTGAGGCGGCTGGCTCCGGGATGCAGGGCACGGAGGGAGGGGTTGATCCGGCCGCTGGACGGCATCTCCGGTGAGAAACGAGTCGAGGCAGGGGCATACATAGGAACTGGGGATGGACGGCACCAGTGGAGATGCCTGGCAACAGGCCAGTGGCGGGGATGGACGGCGCCGGCGAGGCCCGGCGACCAGGCAACAGAGGCGCGCTGGCGATGATGTGGATCGGGCGCGGCGGCGCAGGTCGTAGGCATCAAGCCGCGTGGCCCGCAGGCAAGCAGCAAGGGCGAGGAGACACAGGAGGCAGGGTTCTCGGACTTGAGCGGCGGCGGAGGTTGGTGGTGCTCACGGGGCAGCGGAGGTCACGGGCTGGCTGCGAGGAAGAGAGCGAGAGGAGGGAGAGAGCATGGGATCGAGAGGAGCTGAGCGAGGGGGTCGGGGCGAAGGTTACATCGCGAGGAGGAGAGATGACGGCGCTCGGGAGGGAGATGGGGATCGAGCAGGAGGCTCTCCGCTGGCGCTAGGGTTAGCGAGGGAGAGAGGCTGGGCTGGCCTTCGGTCGCCTGGAGGCCCAGCTTGACCTTGGGCCACTTCGGTGGGAAGGGAAAAGCCAGGAGGCCTACTTGGCTGGCCAAAAGAAAGAAAAGGTTTTCTTTTCCATATCTCAGAAAAAGAAAAGAGCCAAGGAATTTATTTGGAGGTTCAAATAAACCCGAAGTTAACTAAAATGGTATGTGACTACTTTGACATAATTTCAAAACTCAACAACTAGATTTGAAGCAAGGGGAGAAGGATGGAGGATTTAAATAATTTAGAGACGAGAGGAATTTCAAATGCAAGTGTGTTATGGTCAATTCCAAATTAATGGAATATTTTATAAGATCTCCCTAAATACCGAGAGGGTATGTTTTAAAGAGAAGCCACCATGTGAGTTCCCTCAATTTAAATGGATCGAAGGTCCATACGGTTTATTTAGTTGAGTTGGAGAGATTAAGGACATGATGACATGATGCAATGGACATGATGCAATGATGAATGCAACAAGCAAAAAAACAAATCACACAACGGATCTCGGAAACCCTGGAAGGCATCTGAAGCTCCAGTCTTGGGGTGTCACAACACTCCACCACTACAAGAGGATCTCGTCCCGAGAACTAGGATGACACCGGAGAGAAACCGAAAGATGAAGAGGTAAAACAAAGTTGCTTCTTTGACAAGCGAGTGAAACCAAAGAACCTTGAGATGTTGAAAACTTGAAAGAAAGAATACAACGGAGATGAACGCAGTTGAAAACACCCGGTTAGAAAAGAGGAACAAGGAACATTACTAAAACCTTGTAGGTTGAAAGACATAATAAGAAGGTTGCAATGGACAAGAAGTACATGCAAGCACTCCGGTTGAAACGAGGTGTACGAAGAACAATAAGGATCAATTACTTCAACACTCCGGTTGGAAACGGAAGGTAAAGAACATGAACTTGACAAAATTATAGCACTTGGATGAGACTCCGGTTAGAACAGGAATGATAAACTCAACACTCAGGTTAAAACAAGATAGAGAAGGAAAGAGAATGATATAATTGTCGGGTGGTAGGTGCGACATATGCCAACGGATGGCTTATCATTGTGGGAGCCAATAAGACGTCGCCGGTGCCTGGAAACGGGATGAGGCGAAGACATGCACGCCGGCGAATCTTACCCAGCTTCGGGGCTCTCCGTGGAGATAACACCCCTACTGCTGCTCTGCGGGGTCTCCGCATGATCACTAGATGAATAAGTAGCTACACGATGCTCCTTGAGCTGTTTGGCGAGAGGAGGAAGAAGGGCAAGGCTTGCTCTCTTCTCCTCCCTACGTGGTGTCTAAAACTAGCTGGGATCGATCTCTCTTTGCAGGGATGCCCCGGGGGGTTTATATAGGCCTACCCCCGGGGGCACAATGGTAATCCGGCTGGGCGCGGGGCCCAGCCGTCTGTGTCTACGCTCTCCGGCTTCTGCGCCGGCTGCTGGGGCCCGCCGGCTTGTGGGTCCCGCCGGCTGCCGGCTCCTTGGTCGATAGGCAGGCCCCACTGTCCAGGGCCTTATCGGCGGCTGGTTACTGTTGCTTAATCTTGGTGACGAGGGCTTCACCGAGGTGGGCATGGCTACAGTGCCGCCGCCCAGCGGGCGATCGCTGTAGCCTCACCGCGTCTTGTCTCCTCAATGGGCATCTTCTTCGAGGGAGGTGGCAAGCCAGCTGTGGGGAGCCAGCTCTATCTTGGGCCGACCGGGGGAGGCCTGGCCGCCTTCGGGTGTCTCTCTGTCCGAAGGGGCCCACCGCCCGTGGACCGCGCCGGCGGTCCGTCGTGGTTGACATCAAGGTCATCGTGGCAACAGTGCCGCGCCGGACGGGTCATGGCCACCCGTACGGTGCACTATGCCAGGAGTGCTCCGGGATTCGGGGGTGGTAGGCTTCACTGTAGCCACGCCCCGTCACATCGCCGTTATATGGATGCAGACTTTGAGGGTACGATCTTGACCGCTTTATCGGAGCCGGCTTCTTGGAGTCGGCCCTCTCGCGGCCGGCTTCTCGGAGCCGGCCCTCCCGCGGCGTTTCTTCATGAGGGCTAAAGTCGGGCCGCCTTCCGATAGCCGGCCTGGAGACAGCCGGCAAGGGGAAGGCGGCCCTGTGTCTTGGATTCTTGAGGGCCGAATCGGCTCGTAATTTTTTCCGAAGGGCCAGGGGGAGCCGGCTAGGCTACCCATGGTTATTTACTCCGACAGTAGTCCCCGATGCTGATCGAGCTTCGAGGCGGACAAAGGGATGAGAAGCTAGGTCAGCTTCCTATCCCGAGGGGCCGGATTTTGCGTGTGCGCGCCGTCTTCGGAAAGCTGCGTTTCTTGTAGGCGGGAACGTGGGTCGCCCTGCGAGCTGACCCCGCGCCATTCCGCGGGCCACGTGGCGAGGAAGTCCTGCCAACGCACGCGCGCGACGGGACGCCGCCGCAGGCCCGGGCCCGCCACTCTCGGGCCTCGGTCCGAGCGCGGATCTTCTGTGGCCCACATGGACTGCTCGCCTCCCCGCGGCAGTTTTATTCTGCCATCAAGGCACAATAATCGTGGGACGTGGGGGAGTGGGCGCAGGTTATCCCCATGTTCCCCCATGCTGCGCCTCCTCAGCTCCGCCACGCGGTCTATAAGTAGGAGGAGGAGGGGGAGCGGCAGAGGCTCGCGCGCTCTCCCTCACTCCGCCCCTTCTCGCCCTCCTTCTTCTTCTCTTCGCCGCAGCAACTCTTCGCAGCGCCGTTCCGCCATCGCTTCGTCTTGCTCCCCGCCGCGGCAACCCTTTGCCGCGTTGTTTCGCCGTCGCTTCGTCTTGCTCCCTGCCGCATTGCTCCCATGGCGTTGTTGAGCTCGTGGGATGGCTCCAATGTCCACGAGGACCACGTCGAGTTCCTCCGCCGGACGCGGCGTCTGCCCGGCGAGAACCTAGTGCGGGTTCGTCAAGCGCCAGCGAGGGAGATTTCGCCGGCACCGGAGGAGGGTGAGCGGGTGATCTTCTGCTCGCACTGCCTGCGCGGCTTCAGCCTCCCGGCGAGCGGATTCCTTCGAGCCTTCCTCGAATTCTACCACCTCCAGCCGCATCACCTCACGCCCAACGCGGTGATGCTGCTGTTGGCCTTCTCACCCTGTGCGAGGGTTTTCTTGGAGTTCTCCCCACGCTCTAGCTCTAGGGGGAGTTCTTCCAAAGCAAGCTCGGCACCGTCGTCGCGGGCGTGCCCGCCCCCTGCGGAGCCTTCATTGCCATGAGGCGGGCGAGCGAGAACAATCCGTTCCCGTCCATTCTGCTGATCCAGTCGGTGAAGCTTTGGCAGAAGTCTTATTTTTATGTGAAGAACGTCGCCCAGCAAGGCGACTACGTCAACCTGCCGGCTTACGTAGCCGGCCCGCCGGCTGGGAGGCAACCGTCGTGGAGCTACCGGGCCAGGTCGCTATCTCAGGCCGGGAACGCAGCCGTCTCCCGGCTTCGGGTGATGATCCAGTCGGAGGGCCTGACCGGGGCCGACTTGGTGGCCGCCTTCGTGGAGCGTCGGTTTCTTCCGCTCCAAGGCCGGCCTCACATGATCTGCCAGATGAGCGGCCGCTTCGACCCATGCCGGCTGAGCACCAGGGAGATGCCTCACGCAGAGGTGTCTTACATGGTGAATTACATCTCCAACTGCAAGCTCGCCGAGGATTGGCGATACGGCAAGGAGCCGTATTCCCGCGCCAACCCTCCGCCTTCCGTAAGTTCTTTCTTCTTTTCTCCCTTTTTGTAGCCGGCCTCATGATAGCCGACTCTTGATCAATTGGTTTGCTTTTAGCAGAACCCTCTTCTTCCGCCGACAGCCGGGGCCGTGGGGATAGAGCCCCAGCTCCTCCCGGACCGCACGGTGGACGATGTCGACGATCCAGACCTGGGAGCGGCTGCTATGGAAGACGCCATCGTGGGGGAAGGCGACGAGGCCGGAGGCGCGGGACTCGGGGCCAGCTTCGAAGACTGGCCGGACGACGACGAGGTCGAAGTCGCCCCGCACCGCCAGCCGGCGCCTGATCATCAAGGCACGGGCTTGTCCTCCGTGCCGGCTACCCGTGGCGGCGCGCAGAAGCGCCGGGCCGCATCGACCTTCTTCGGCAGCCGGCCGAAGAAATCCAAGGCTTCCACGGCGGCGACCAAGCGGGATGAGGCGGCCGCGAAGGCGGCCCGCTTCCGCAAGGTGGTGAAGCAGCCGCAGGCGGTCTCTGCGTAAGTCGTTGAATGTCTTGCGTATATATTTTTTTTTGTCTTTTTCGTCCGAAGCTCTTCTAAACCTTTCTTTTCTTGCCGGACAGGGCGCCGCTTTCACTCGAGCAAGGCCCTGGCGGCTCCGTAGTCGGGCCGACTGGATGGTCCTCAAGCTCCCACCGCGTGGACCACCGCGCCGACCTTAGGGAGGCCACGGAGCGGAACGCGCGGGAGGCGCGGGAGGAGCGGGAGGCAGCGGAGCGAAGGACCGCCCAGGCGACGAAGGAGTAGGCCGACGCGGCGGCCAAGGCCCGGGCGAAAGCTGCAGCCGCGGAGACGGAGGCGGAGGCCTCGCACAACCGGCCTCTGCTGCTCATTGTTCCCTTCCGCGCCGTGGCCCCCAACATTCATGTGCCCCCGTTGGAGGAGGTCGACCAAGGCCCGCCGGTGATGGAGGGGCGGGAGGACCATGTGATCTTCATGGAGGGGGCGTCGCAAACGGCACCGACTTGAGCGGGCCAAAGCGGCCAATCAGCTGCGGCGCCAGAGCAGCCGTCCAGGGGCGAGCCAGAAGCAGGGGCCGGCCTCGAGGTGCAGCCGGCATTGCGCCGGCGCGCAGGGGGTGGTGCCTCCGTGCCGGAAACGCACCGAGCAGTGGGTGCCAGCCAGACGGCGGAGGCCCTAGAGGCGGCCCGCGCCAGCACGTCCGAGTGGACTCCCAGCGGGGGGACGAGCAAGCTGAACGCGGCGGCCCAGGAGGTCCGGAACCGGCTTCAAGCTCAGGCCGCCTCACTGCAGCGATACACTCAAGAGTTTCTCTCGACGCGGGTCATCATCCGGGTGAGTCTTCTGGCCTTGGTTATTTTGTTCTTTTGATTTCTTCCGTGGGAGCGCATCAGCGCACCCACTGGGTGTAGTCCCCGAGTTCCGAGCCGGCTGATGCGCAGGCGGCTTGGAGCTTACTAGGTTCTGACAACTTAACTTATCCTTGCTTCCTGTATAATCTTTCAGGAGTATCACAACCTCCGTGCAGCCGCCTTCAACTCCCAGGCTCAGGAGCTGGGCAGGAGAACCGAGGACCTGACCAGCAGCCGGAGTGCGTATTTGTTTCGTTCATCTCCTGTGGGGGCGCGTCAGCGCACCCACTGGGTGTAGTCCCCGAGATTCAGGCCGACTGCTGAGCAGCCGGGTCGGATCTTCCTTGACGACTTCACCTTATTAATTTCCTTTGTCTTCATGCTTGCAGGAGCCAATGCCGACTTGAGGGAGCAGCTTAGGGGCCCAAGCCGCCCTTCACGCCAAGGAAGCCGAGTACAGCGCCTTGGTCCTGGAGCGTGACCGCCTAGTCAAGAAGTTGGCCGACCAGGAGGAGAGCCATAAGGCGGCCCTGAAGAAGGCGCAGGACAACGAGGACGCCCTGAAGGCCGAGTTCGAGACCGAAGCGGCGGGCTGGGCTGAAGCGAAGCAGGCGCTAAGTGAGGGCTTCAGCCGTATCGAGGATCTGATCGACGGTAAGCCGCCTTCTTCACTCCTTGCTTGCCCTTTGATCCCTGATTTGTGTTCTGACTTGCGCTGCTTTTTGTTCTCTGTGAAGACTCGGCAGAGAAGATCGCCTCCAGTGATGAAGGCGAAGACGACAAAGGAGAGGAAGGCGAAGACGTTGAGCCGACTGGTGAAGCGGGCAGCCAGCCTCAGCCTGATCGTGCCTCCGGCAACAAGGCGCGTGCTAGCGCGCCCTCTGCAGGAGGCGATGATCATGCCGAAGTTGGCCAGCCGGCCACTCCTCCAGCCGGCACTGCCGTCTCCACCAACCTATCCGACTCGCCAGTCGCTCCCCTGGCCTAGTCTGCCATCCTTGTTTTTTCTAGCTTGTTGCCTTTTGAATAACTTTATTAAAATTGCGCAGTTCCACCCACTAGGGGTGTATTCAAACTATGTCGAATGCTGGCCTTTTGAAGGTCTTTTATGTAAATATTATTCTGTGTTTGGTTTCCATTCATGTACGCTTTTTATCCTTAGGCTGTTTCCTTTGCCGCCTTCCCCTTCCGGGAAGGCAAGTACTCGAGCTTTCTTAGATTGGAGCGTGGTGAATGGAAGCCGGCCGGCCGGTTACTCTGGTAGCCGGTCGGCGGTGGGAGAAAAACCGGCTTTTGTTATATTAGTCCGTTAGTCCCTAGCCGTTTTTCGTGTGGGCACCCATTCCTGCCTTTAACTCTTGCCAGCCAGACAGCCGATTCTTCGAACTGTGACTTTTGGCAAGAGAAGGCTTGGGAGCCGGCACACTACTTGTCTGACTGTGGGTAGGACTTCTAATATAACTCCAGGCGGCCAGTCCCCGGGCCGACTAGTCGAACCCGGTGCCGGACGGAAAAAGTGAATGCAATGACAAGGCCATAAGCATGATACTTTTCATTCATAGATAAAAGATGGCAGTCCCCGAGCTCTCCTCGGGGGGCCTATTGTCTCGTACTTAGTACAAAAGTTAGCGTGATACGTACTGCATTTTAACTGTAAAACCTTCGGAGGAGGTTGGCGTTCCATGGTCATTCCGACTCCTTGCCGGAGTTGTCTCTCTTTCGTGCCTTCGGCTTCTGCGCGTCGATCAAGTAGTAGGAATCGTTGCCTAAGGCTCTGCTGATGACGAAGGGGCCCTCCCAAGGGACCGAGAGCTTGTGCTGGCCAGCTGTTCGCTGGATCAGCCGGAGCACAAGATCGCCCTCTTGGAAGGATCTTGGCTTGACCTTCCGGCTCTGGTAGCGGCGCAAGCCCTGCTGATAGATAGCGGACCGGCTGAGGGCTAACAGCCGGCCCTCTTCCAGCAGGTCGACACCGTCTTCTCGTGCTTCCTTGGCCTCGGCTTCCATGTAGATGGTCACCCGAGGCGAGTCGAACTCGATGTCAGTTGGGATGACCGCCTCGGCACCATATACGAGGAAGAAAGGAGTGAAGCCGGTTGACTTGTTTGGTGTAGTGCGCAGACTCCAGAGGACAGCCGGTAGCTCATCGAGCCAAACAGCCGGCTGAACGCTCTAGTGGTACGATCAGTCAGGGCTTGATGCCGGAAAGGATGAGGCCGTTGGCTCGCTCGACCTGGCCGTTTGACTGCGGGTGGGCAACAGATGCTAGGTCCAACCGGATGCCTTGCATCGCGCAGAAACGTGCCAAGGCTCCCTTGGCGAAATTCGTGCCATTGTCGGTGATGATGCTGTGTGGTACACCGTACCAAGTTGTTATATCTGCGATAAATGTCACGGCAGTCGGCCCATTCAGCTTTTTGATCGGCTTTGCCTCAATCCATTTGGTGAATTTGTCCACGGCGACGAGCAGATGTGTCATGCCGCCGCGCGCCATTTTGAATGGGCCCGCCATGTCCAGTCCCCAAACGGCGAAGGGCCAAGTGAGGGGAATGGTCTTGAGTGCTGAAGCCGGCATGTGTTGCTTGGAGCTGAGAGTTGGCACCCTTTGCAATGTTTAACTAACTCCTTGGCATCATCCAAAGCAGTCGGCCAAAAGAAACCATGGCGGAAGGCTTTGGCGACGAGTGATCTTGAGGCCGCATGGTGGCCGCATTCTCCTTGGTGGATGACTCTGAGGATTGCAATGCCCTTCTCTTGCTCGACACATCGCTGGAGGACCCCAGTGACACTGCGCTTGACGAGTTCTCTGTTGACGATTGTGTATGCTCTGGCTCGGCGTTGGACTTGTCTTGCCTCTACTTCGTCAGCCGGCAGATATTGGTTTATTAGGAAGTTGAGGATGGATTGAGCCCATGATGGAGCTGCGACTTCTTCTATTGCCAATGCGGCTACTGCGACTAGGGCGGGCAGGCTGGGTGGTGAAATGTTGGAGTCGGTCTCCGCCTGTCGTGTTGGTGCAGTCTCTGGGCCGACTACCGCAGTCCCCGAACCGGGTGTGGCAGTCCCCGGGTCGGGTGTAACTACGAAAGTCCCCGAGCCGCCTGCTGATGTCCTCTGGCCGACTATCGAAGTCCCTGGGTCACCTTCTTGGTTCTTCGAGCCGGGCCCGGCTGTATCGGGGTCAGGCGGTACGAAGATGGAATCGGACTCTGGAGACGGCTTGATAGACGGCTTGAGGAGGCGTTGTAGAGAGACACCGGTTGGTATTGCTTGCCGAGTGGAGCCTATTCGAGCCAGGGCATCAGCTGGCTCGTTGTCGGCTCGTGGTACGTGGAGGAACTCGCATCCTTTAAAATACCCGCTGATCTGCTGAATGAGGAAGCGGTAGCTTGCCATATTTGCGTCCTTGGCATCCCAGTCGCCGGATGATTGCTGGACCACCAAGTCCGAGTCGCCATAACATAGGATCCGGCGAATGCCGAGTTCTTTGGCAAGCGGGAGCCCATGTATGAGCGCCTCATACTCGGCCACATTGTTGGAGGCGGCAAAGTGAATTTGCAGCATGTATCTGAGCTTGTCCCCTTTGGGAGAGGTGAGGATGACGCTGGCTCCCAAGCCGGTGCGCATCTTGGACCCATCAAAATGCATGCGCCAATGAGTGGAGTCGGGAGCCGACGGTAGGTACTGGGTCTCGGCCCAGTCGACGAGGAAGTCGGCCAATGCTTGGGACTTGATGGCGGTGCGAGGCTGGTAGAAGATCGTGTAAGGGGCCAGCTCGATGGCCCATTTCGCCACCCGGCCGGATGCATCCCGGCTGCCTATGATCTCGGCTAGCGGGGCGGTGCATACAACCGTGATGGGATGCTCTTGGAAGTAGGGCTTCAGCTTCTTGGCGGCGAAGTAAACGCCATAGCACATCTTCTGGTAGTGTGGGTAGTTCTGCTTCGAGGTAGACAGCACCTCGCTCAAATAGTACACCGGCCTCTAGACCGGCTGGGCTCGGCCTTCTTCTGGGCGCTGGACTACGATGACGGTGCTGACCACCCGGCTGGTTGCGGCGATGTAGAGGAGCATGGGCTCTTTCTCAGTCGGCGCCGCCAGGACAGGCGGCGTGGCCAGCATCTTCTTCAGCTCGTGAAAAGCTTGGTCGACTTGGTCATTCCACTCGAAGTGGTTGGTCTTCTTCATGAGGCGGTAGAGGGGAAGAGCTTTCTCTCCGAGCCGGCTGATGAAGCGGTTCAGGGAGGCCAAGCATCCGGTAAACTTCTGGACGTCTCGAAGTTTGGTGGGAATCGCCATTCTTTCAATGGCCTTGATCTTTACTGGGTTGCATTCGATGCCGCGTTCGGAGACCAGGAAGCCTAGGAGCTGGCCGGCTGGCGCTCCGAACACGCATTTCTCGGGGTTAAGCTTGATTTGGAACCGGCGTAGGTTCTCAAATGTTTCCTTGAGGTCTTCTAGCAAGGTGCTGCGCTTCTTCGTCTTCACCACAATGTCGTCTACATAGACGTGGGCATTTCTGCCGAGTTGCTTGAGGAGGCACTTCTGCATGCAACGCTGAAAAGTGGCACCGGCATTTCTCAAGCCGAATGTCACAGTCAGGTAGCAGAAGGCTCTGAATGGCGTGATGAAGGCGGTCTTCAGGCGGTCTGCCGGATCTAACTTTATTTGGTGATACCCTAAGTAAGCATCCAAGAAACTCAACAGCTCGCATCCGGCCGTGGAGTCTATCACTTGGTCAATCCTTGGCAGGGCAAAGGGATCTTTGGGGTAGGCCTTGTTGAGGCTTGTGTAGTCTATACACATGTGCCACTTGTTGTTCTTCTTTAGCACGAGGACCGGGTTAGCGAGCCACTCTGGAAACAAAACTTCCATAATAAAGCCGGCTGCCAGAAGCCAGGCTATCTCCTCTCCCACAATCCTGCGTTTCTCCTCCGACAGTCGGCGGAGGGGTTGTTTGACCGGCTTTGCATCCTCTCGGACGTGTAGTTTGTTCTCGGCGAATTCCTTCGGGACACCCGGCATGTCCTTGGGAGACCATGCAAAGATGTTCCGATTCTCACGAAGGAAATCGGCGAGCTCGCCTTCCTATTTGCTGCTTAGGTTTGCCCCGATGACGGCAAACCTCTCTGGGTGCTCGGGGTCAAGAGGTATCTTCTTTGTCTCCTTGGTCGGCTGGAAAGATCCTTGAGCATCATGCTACTTGGGATCGGGGCACAAGGCCGACTGCTTGCCGGCTATGGCCACGACTCGGTCCATCATCTTCGTTTCTTCGGCAATCACAAGGGACTCGGCCAGCCGGCTGCCGGCTGATGTGCACTCAGAGGACTTCTTGTAATCGCCGGCTACGGTGATGACGCCTTTGGTGCTCGGTATCTTCATCTTGAGGTATGCATAGTGGGGAACTGCCATGAACCTGGCCAAGGCAGGTCGGCCAAGCAATGCATGGTAGGGGCTCTCCAGGTCCACCACTTCAAACCAGATCGCCTCCCGGCGGAAATGCTCCTTGTCCCCAAAAAGTACATCAATCTTGATCTTGCCAATGGGGGCGCAGGAAAAGCCGGGTACGATGCCATGGAACACAGTCTGAGTAGGCACGAGTTGCTTCATCTTGACATTCAGCTTCTCCATGGTGTCACGGTACAGGATGTTGATGCTGCTCCCACCGTCTATCAGCACGCGGGAGAAACGGGCAGCGCGTCTATCCGTTGCAAGGGTGGCATCCAAAACCAGCGCATGAGAGCCGAGAGACGGCATCACCTCTGGGTGGTCGGTCCGGCTCTAGCTGATAGGTTTTTCTGACCAGTGCATGTGCTCGACAGGGTTGGCAGCAATCATGCTAACTTCTTGGTGCTCTCGGCGTTTGCTGCGCCGGTCTTCGGGCTGGCTCGTAAAGATGACATAGGCAGCATGCTT
Source organism: Triticum dicoccoides (assembly GCF_002162155.2). Lineage (NCBI taxonomy): Eukaryota > Viridiplantae > Streptophyta > Magnoliopsida > Poales > Poaceae > Triticum > Triticum dicoccoides. The sequence continues at coordinate 744,477,474 of NC_041382.1, read as the reverse complement.
GTCGGGGAACTCATCGTGCACGGCTCCGACTGTGGGCCGAGCGGCCGGCGGCTGCGGAGCCAGAGGCGGCGGACCGGCAGGCGGAGGCGGTGCGAGCCCTTCGCCTTTGGAGATTCGGGTGAGCCAGTGGCACTTCCGGGTCGTGTGGTTGGACGGCTTCGCGCCGCTGTGGAACTTGCACGGGGCGTCGAGAGTCTGTTCGTAGGAGAAGGCCGGCTGCCAAGCCGGCTTGCCGCCCCTCTGCTTCTTGGGTGCGGTCCGCGCTTCGGGCTGCTCGTCTTCGACTGTGGCCACCTACCGACTGGTGGAGGGCGGCACGGGGCCCTTGCGCTTGTGGTCGTTCTAGTGTGAGCATCGACTGGAGTCCCCAGCCGGCGTCTTGGGCACCGGGTTGAGTACCTTTCCGGACGCGTCTACCCGGAGTTTGGTCTTCATCGAGGAGTCGGCGGTGGCGTACTTGTCCGCTATGACTAGAAGCTCGTCGAGGGTAGTCGGCTCGTCGCAGAGGAGCTTGTGCTTGAGGAGGGTGCCTTCTCGGCACCCAACAATGAAGTATTCTATGGCTTGCACCTCGTGCACCCCTTCGCAAGAGTTGCGGAGCTCGGCCCAACGCGTGAGGTAGTCGCGAGTGGACTCGGCGGGGCCTTATACGCACAAGGAGAGCTGTCTGGGCTTGGGAGTCCGCTTGTAGGTGCTGGTGAAGTTGCGGACGAAGGCTTCTGTGAAGTCTAGCCAGCTGTTGATGCTGTATGGCTTGAGGCTGTTGAGCCAGGTCCGCGCCGTGCCCTGCAGCATGAGGGGCACGTACTTCACGGCAACGCGCCTGTTGCCGTTGGCTATGCTAACCGCCGTGGAGTAGTCGATCAACCAATCTTCCGGCTTCACGGAGCCGTTGTACTTGGGCGTGTCTCTTGGGAGCGAGAACCCTTTGGGGAAGGGCTCGTCGCGGATGCGGGGCCCGAAGCAAGGCGGGCCGACATTGTCTTCTTCTTCTAGCGCCAGGGATCGCGCCAGGCGGTCGATCCGATGGCGGGCGTCGTTCTCGCCGACTCCTTCGCGGCGACCTAGCCGGCCGCTGAGAGTCGGATGCGCAACAGGCGGCGGGGTGGGATACTCTCTCCATGGGGCCGGGGCGGAGGTGAGTTGCCCTGCCACTCCACGGCCCGGGGGTGGCCTTCTGCGTCTCGCTCGATGGAGATTCAGGTTCGGCTTCGGCTGGCAGCCGGCTCTTTCTCGCGCCGCGCGCGGGTTTTGCCCGTAGTCGGCGTCCGGGACGTCGCGCCATGATCTCGGCATGGGGGAGGGCTTTCCGCGCGGGCATCAGCTTCGTGCCGCCGCGCGGCCGCATCGATCAGCTGCTGGATGCGTCGGGTCATGTGGGGGAGTTCTTCGGCTCCCAGCCCATCCAGCTCGTCTACGGCCGCCTGGGCGGCGCGCAGGTTCTCGACCGGAGTGGCGTAGACTGGGCGGTCGACTCCTAGCGTATCGGCGACGACAGCGCCGCGCTGTATGACAACGCCGGCCCGGCTGGGCCCGCCTGGGGGCGGCGTGCCAAAGGTGGCGCAGTCGGCCTCGCGTCAGTGGGCCTCAGCGAGGCGTCTCATGGAAACCAACTTTCGGCCCTCCGCGAGGAGGGCAAGGCGGCGAGCTTCCAGTGCTTCAGCGTCGGCATCGGCCGGGAGGGGGATGGACAAGTCATGGACCGCCGCGTGCGGGGCGTCGTGGGCGCTTTCGTCGGAAGCGCCGCCGTGGCTGATGACCATCACCTCGGTGGTGACAGCATCGTAGCCATCGGCCCGGGGAAGCGGGTCGTTGTAGATCGCGACGTCGGTGGGGAAAGTGTCGAGAGAGGCCGTGTCGGAGTCGACAGGCATTGGATCGGTGGAGCCAACCGACTCCAAGTCCACGGCAGGCTCGCCGGAGATGTGGAGCTGGCCGAGGAGGTTGACAAGGTGGTCGGTGCCCGCGTCGGAGGCGAGCTCATCGGAGATGAGGGTCTTGTCAAGGAGATTGGCGAGGCTGCTCGCCGCACAGATGTTGGTGACGCCTTGTAGCGCGTCGTGGCAAGCGCCATCGGGCGTGCCGGGCTGGCTACGCTCGCGGGGGAGGAAGGGGGTTCCCGTCTAGAACAGGTCTCCGGACGACGGTGCACCTGGCCCCACGGTGGGCGCCAAATGTCGGGTGGTAGGTGCGACATATGCCAACGGGTGGCTTATCATTGTGGGAGCCAATAACACGTCGCCGGTGCCTGGAAACGGGATGAGGCGAACACATGCACGCCAGCGAATCTTACCCAGCTTCGGGGCTCTCCGTGGAGATAACACCCCTACTGCTGCTCTGCGGGGTCTCCGCATGATCACTAGATGAATAAGTAGCTGCACGATGCTCCTTCAGCTGTTTGGCGAGAGGAGGAAGAAGGGCAAGGCTTGCTCTCTTCTCCTCCCTACGTGGTGTCTAAAACTAGCTGGGATCGATCTCTCTTTGCAGGGATGCCCCGGGGGGGTTTATATAGGCCTACCCCCCGGGGGCACAATGGTAATCCGGCTGGGCGCGGGGCCCAGCCGTCTGTGTCTACACTCTCCGGCTTCTGCGCCGGCTGCTGGGGCCCGCCGGCTTGTGGGTCCCGCCGGCTGCCGGCTCCTTAGTCGACAGGCAGGCCCCACTGTCCAGGGCCTTGTCGGCGGCTGGTTACTGTTGCTTAATCTTGGTGACGAGGGCTTCGCCAAGGTGGGCATGGCTACAGTGCCGCCTCCCAGCGGGCGATCGCTGTAGCCTCACCGCGTCTTGTCTCCTTAATGGGGCGTCTTCTTCGAGGGAGGTGGCAAGCCGGCTGTGGGGAGCCAGCTCTATCTTGGGCCGACTGGGGGAGGCCTGGCCGCCTTCGGGTGTCTCTCTGTCCGAAGGGGCCCACCGCCCGTGGGCCGCGCCGGCGGTCCGTCGTGGTTGACATCAAGGTCATCGTGGCAACAGTGCCGCGCCAGACGGGTCATGGCCACCCGTACGGCGCACTGGTCCAGGCGTGCTCCGGGATTCGGGGGTGGCAGGCTTCACTGTAGCCACGCCCCGTCACATCGCCGTTATATGGATGCAGACTTTGAGTGTACGATCTTGACCGCTTTATGGGAGCCGGCTTCTTGGAGTCGGCCCTCTCGCGGCCGGCTTCTCGGAGCCGGCCCTCCCACGGCGTTTCTTCATGAGGGCTGAAGTCGGGCCGCCTTCCGATAGCCGGCCTGGAGACAGCCGGCAAGGGGAAGGCGGCCCTGTGTCTTGGATTCTTGAGGGCCGAATCGGCTCGTAATGTTTTCCGAAGGGCCAGGGGGAGCTGATGGGGTCATGTACCTAGGGTAGGGTCACAGACCTGATCTAAGTACCCTGCCCAAGGACACCCTTAGAAGAGGTCACCTTCCAGTTGACCAACGAGGGACTCACTCGACTGACTTGAAGGACTCGACCACGAAGACTCACTCGACTACCAGGAGGTCAAAAGGCACTTTGCACTGCAACGGCCTGTAATTAAGTAGACTTTATGATAGTAAAGACACTTTATGTGGGGCTTTACCAGTAACGCCCCGGACTTAACTCACCTTAAACCCTCTCCTACGTGGGCTGGCTGGGGTCCTGGCGCACTCTATATAAGCCACCCCCCTCCACAGGTAGAGGGTTTAGGCACCTTGTAACTCATATACACATAATCCACTCGACCGCCTCTGGGCTCCGAGACGTAGGGCTTTTACTTCTTCCGAGAAGGGCCTGAACTCGTACATCTCTTGTGTTTACAACCTCTCCATAGCTAGGACCTTGCCTCTCCATACCTACCCCCCACTCTACTGTCAGGCTTAGAACCACGACAGTTGGCGCCCACCGTGGGGCAGGTGTTTTAGCAATTTTATGGAGAAGTTGCGATTCTTCCAAGTACTTTCATCATGGTGGCTGCTGGAGTTTTGGTCGAGGGTCGAGAGATCCGTCTCGGCGCTCTCATCTTCATCGCCGACGACTCCGCCTGGCTCCAGGAGGCTCCACTCAACGTTGATGCGCTCCCCGTCCGCGGTGCGACACATTTTCGCGCATGTGTCCGCGGCGTTCTGCTGTGGCAACCGTCGACCCCGTATCGGTCGACATCCCCATCGACCACCCTCCCGGTCTCCCGTCAGCGCAAGCGCTCGGGCCGGTCGAGGATTCAGCGGTGGGTGAGGCACGCGGTGGCTCGCCAGACGGCCACCACCCAAGTTGCGGCAATCGAGCCCGACGAATCTCTCTACGGCCTGTTCGATCTGTCGACTGGCTCCGTAGAGACCACATCCGAGTGCGATAGCAGTGATCCGGCGGCGGAAATTCTGATGGTCGATGGGCCCCGCAGTCCCCCTGGCTTCGCCCGTGATGGTGGAGCAGGCGACGGAGGCGACCCCGCACGAGACCACGAAGAGTACCAGCCCGAGCCACTCGACTCTCTGCAAAGAGAAGAACTTCGCCGCGGGAACGTGGATGTCCTGCGTACTCCCATCGCAGGAGAAACCCCCGAGGCTCGCGCCTTGGAGGAGGCACGTTTGGCCAATTTGGCCGAACGCACTCGACTGGAGAATCTTCAGCGAGCACTCGACAAGCGCGCGCGGCAACGAATTCCTGACACCAGTCGACGTCAACTCTTCCCGCCGACTCAGGTATATCGAACCCCAATCCAGAATTTAGCAGCTGCGACCCGTATAGCAGAGTCCATCCAACCCTCTCAGTCAGAAGCTGGCAGAGGCTTGATGCAGATCAGGGATCTGCTCCGGGCAGCAGGAGACCAGAATTCGGCCGTGTCGCAGTCGCGCAACAGAATTCACAGTCGATCCGTCGCTGCGAATACGGTTCAGTCGGCTCACAGTCCCAGATCGCCTCCGCGGCGTGAAGGACGCGAGAATCGGCGAGACCAATATGGTGACCGACTCGACCGAGATGATAGGCGTCGAGTGCCCAATTCCCCTCCGAGGGGTGGGTCTTACGCTCCTCGGCAGCAAGATGACAGGCGTCAGTTCAGTACGGGGCGAAGAGTTCCAGTCGACCCCAGAGAACCAGGCTTCGACGCGCGATCCATTATCGTTCAAGGTTTGGTCGACCGGAACAGAGCCCATCGAGGCGGACTCGACAGAGATGCACCCACAAGCAGTCGAGTGCATGTTTCTGGTCCTGAATGTTTCAGCAGAGCTATCAGAGCCGCAGTTATCCCTCCCAATTTCAGGTTGGCAACAGGAGTCAGCAAGTTCACTGGTGAGTCTAAGCCTGAAACTTGGCTTGAGGATTACCGAGTGGCGGTTCAGATTGGTGGTGGGAATGATGAGGTGGCCATGAAGCATTTTCCCCTCATGCTGGAAGGTTCTGCCAGGGCATGGTTGACTCAATTACCTCCTAGCAGCATTTACACTTGGGAAGATCTGTCCCGAGTGTTCATCAGAATGTTTGAAGGAACTTGCAAACGACCGGCTGGACTGACGGAGTTGCAAGTCTGCGTGCAGAAGACCAATGAGACTCTCAGAGAGTATATTCAGAGATGGATCACTTTGCACCATATTGTGGAGAATGTGTCTGATCATCAGGCAGTCTGCGCCTTTAAAGATGGTGTCAAGAACAGAGAATTGAGCTTGAAGTTTGGTCGAACCGGTGACATGACCTTGAGTCGGATGATGGAGATTGCTATCAAGTACGCCAACGGCGAAGAAGAAGACCGACTCCGAAGCGGCAAGCACAAGCCGAGTCAGTCGGAAAAGGGAAACACCAGTCGGAAACAGAAGCGGAAGGCTGAACCGGCAGCTCCTGGAGAGGCTCTGGCCGTGACTCAGGGAAAGTTTAAAGGGAAACCAAAAGGATCCTGGAACCCTAAGAAGGTAAAGGATAAAGAAGGGAACGACGTGATGGATATGCCGTGTCACATCCACACGAAGAAAGACGAAGAGGGGAATATCATCTACCCGAAGCACACCACTCACCAATGTCGACTCCTGATCCAGCAGTTTCAGGGAAAACATTCTAATAACAAGGAGAAGGAGTCGGACAAGGTCGAAGACAAGGAGGACAGTGAGGAAGGATATCCCCATATCAACTCTACTCTAATGATCTTTGCAGATGTGGAGAGCAAGAGTCGATTGAAAGTTATTAACCGTGAGGTGAACATGGTTGCCCCAGCAAAAGCAAATTATCTGAAATGGTCCCAAATACCCATCACATTCGACCAATCTGATCACCCGACTCATATTGCCACCCCTGGGAGGCAAGCTTTGGTGGTCGATCCAGTTGTCGAAGGCACTCGACTGACAAAAGTGCTGATGGACGGTGGAAGCGGGCTGAATTTGTTGTATGCAGACACACTGAAAGGAATGGGCATTCCGATGTCCCGACTGAGCACCAGTAACATGAGCTTTCATGGAGTTATACTAGGGAAGAAAGCCGAGTCACTCGGCCAAATAGCTCTGGACGTGGTGTTTGGTGATTCGAAACATTTTTGCAAAGAAAAGTTGACGTTTGAGGTCGTGGATTTTCAGAGTGCATATCATGCCATTTTGGGGAGACCAGCTTACGCACGGTTCATGGCTCGACCATGTTACGTGTACCTCAAATTGAAGATGCCCGGCCCCAAAGGAGTGATCACTGTCACCGGTGATCGGAAAAAGCCAGAAGAGTGCTTTCAGAAGGGCTCAAAGATTGCCGATTCCCAGGTGGCAGCGGTCGAATTCGAAGAATACAAGCAAAATGCAGATCCGAGTGATTTGCTGCGATCCAAGAAACCCGCCACAGAGTCTGCATTTCAGTCATCCGGTGAGACGAAGCCTGTTCACATTCGCCCGACCGACCCCAATGCAGCTCCGACCCACATCTCCACAACACTCGACCCGAAATAGGAAGAAGCGCTCATCCAGTTCCTCCGTGAGAACTGGGACATTTTTGCATGGAAGCCCGCTGACATGCCAGGTGTTCCCAGGGGACTGGCTGAGCATCGCCTAAGAGTCGACTCATCTGCAAAACCAGTCAAAGAGCATCTTCGGCGGTCCGCCGTCCAGAAGAGAAAAGCCATTGGTGAGGAAGTGGCTCGACTGTTGGCGGCAGGATTTATCCGAGAGATATACCACTCCGAGTGGCTCGCTAATGTCGTCATGGTTCCTAAGAAGGACAAATCACTCTGAATGTGCATTGATTTCAAGCACATCAACCGGGCCTACCCGAAAGATCATTTTCCTCTCCCTCGCATAGATCAAATTGTTGACTCGACCGCGGGATGCGAGAGACTGTCTTTTCTAGATGCCTACTCCGGGTACCACCAGATCCGTCTGTACGGACCCGACGAGATAAAAACAGCTTTCATCACTCCATTCGGGTGCTTCTGCTATATCACCATGCCATTCGGCCTCAAGAATGCCGGAGCCACATTTATGCGAATGATTCAGAAGTGTCTACTCACTCAAATCAGTCGGAATGTGGAAGCATATATGGATGATATTGTTGTCAAGTCACGAAAAGGTTCCGACCTGCTCGCTGATCTCGCCGAAACATTTGCCAACCTCAGAAGGTATGATATCAAGCTCAATCCATCAAAGTGCACATTTGGAGTTCCTGGTGGCAAGTTACTCGGTTTTCTCGTTTCTGAACGAGGAATCGACGCTAATCCAGAAAAGATCGGCACTATTCTCCGAATGAAACGCCCTGTGCGAGTGCACGATGTCCAGAAGCTTACTCGGTGAAAAGGCATTGCCTCTTTACCGACTGATGAAGAAGGCAGACAAGTTCGAGTGGACTCCAGAAGCTGATGCAGCGTTTGCCGAGCTAAAAGCTCTGCTCTCCACCCAGCCAGTGCTTGCTGCTCCAATCAGCAAAGAGCCTCTGTTGCTCTATATCGCAGCCACAGGACAAGTCGTCAGTACTGTGCTTACGGTCGAGCGGGAAGAAGAAGGAAAAGCTCTCAAAGTTCAGCGCCCAGTGTATTATTTGTCTGAAGTCTTGACTCCATCCAAGCAGAGATATCCTCATTATCAGAAGCTTGTGTATGGAATATACATGACCACAAAGAAGGTTGCTCATTATTTCTCTGATCATTCCATCACAGTCGTCAGCGATGCTCCACTATCAGAGATTTTGCACAACAGAGATGCAACTGGTCGAGTGGCCAAATGGGCGATTGAACTTCTTCCCCTTGATATCAAGTTTGAGGCAAAGAAAGCCATTAAGTCCCAGGCAATAGCAGATTTCCTCGCCGAGTGGATTGAACAGCAGCAGCCGACTGAAGTTCACTCGGAGCATTGGACCATGTTCTTTGATGGCTCTAAGATGTTGAATGGTTCCGGTGCTGGGGTCGTCCTGGTTTCCCCCAGAGGAGATAAGCTCAGATATGTGCTCCAGATTCACTTTGATTCCTCCAACAATGAGGCAGAATATGAGGCCCTCTTATATGGGTTGCGCATGGCCATTTCACTCGGCGCCCGTCGCCTGATGGTCTATGGCGACTCGGATTTAGTGGTCAACCAAGTGATGAAGGAGTGGGACGTGAGAAGCCCAGCCATGACTGGATACTGCAGTGCAGTGAGGAAGCTGGAAAAGAAGTTCGAGGGGTTGGAGCTCCATCATATACCCCGATTGAAAAATCAAGCAGCTGATGATCTAGCAAAGATAGGATCCAAGAGATAAGCCATCCCGAGTGGTGTGTTCTTGGAGCATATACACACTCCGTCAGTCAAAGAAGATCCTTTCACCGAAGAAGCTCCACAGCCCAAGAGTGCCACAGATCCGACTGAGGTTGAAGTTCCAGCTGTGGTCGACTTGGTCATGGAGATCTTGGTGGTCATTCCCGATTGGACGGTTCCATATATCGCGTATATCCTGAGAAAAGAGCTCCCGGAGGATGAGGAAGAGGCTCGACAGATCGTCCGCCGATCTAAGGCCTTTACCGTAATCAAAGGACAGTTATACAGAGAAAGCGCGACTGGAGTCAGTCAGAAGTGCATAACGCCGGAAGAAGATTGAATCATCCTTAATGATATTCACTCGGGGACTTGTGGTCATCACGCGTCCTCTCGGACCATCGTGGCCAAAGCATACCGAGCCGGATTTTACTGGCCAAAGGCGAATGAGATGGCAAAGGAGATAGTGGATAAGTGCGAGGGATGTCAGTTTTACTCGAATATGTCGCACAAGCCTGCATCAGCCCTGAAGACCATTCCACTCGTCTGGCCTTTCGCAGTATGGGGGTTGGACATGGTCGGTCCTTTGAGAACAGGGCGAAGTGGCTTCACGCATGTACTGGTGGCAGTCGACAAGTTCACCAAGTGGATTGAGGCTAAACCAATCAAGAACCTTGACGCCGGTACTGCTGTTAGTTTCATCAGGGAACTAATATTCAGATATGGAGTCCCGCACAGCATCATTACGGATAATGGGTCGAACTTTGACTTGGAGGAATTCAGAGATTTCTGTAACTCTCAAGGCACACGGATCGACTATGCTTCAGTCGCCCATCCGTAGTCGAATGGACAAGCAGAGCGAGCCAATGGCCTGATTCTCAAGGGATTGAAACCCCGACTGATGCGTGATCTCAAGCATGCAGCTGGAGCTTGGGTCGACGAACTTCCCTCAGTGCTTTGGGGACTACGGACCACACCTAATCGGTCGACCGGAAGAACTCCATTCTTCTTGGTCTACGGAGCTGAAGCAGTCTTGCCGAGTGATCTTCTCCACAATGCTCCTCGAGTTGAAATCTACAACGAAGCAGAAGCTGAACAAGCGCGGCAGGACGCAGTCGACCTTTTAGAGGAAGAAAGGGAGATGGCTCTGATCCGGTCGACCATCTACCAACAAGATTTGCGTCGTTTCCACGCCAGAAATGTGAGAGGTCGAGCCTTCCAGGAAGGAGATTTGGTTCTCCGAGTGGATCAGCACAAACCACACAAGCTTGCTCCTTCTTGGGAAGGTCCCTTCATCGTCACCAAAGTTCTCCACAACGGGGCGTACCGTCTTTACAACGTCGAGCATAATATCGACGAGCCCCGAGCTTGGAACGCGGAACTACTCCGCCCATTTTACACTTAAGTTTTATCACTCGGATGAGTTGCAATAAAGTACTTCTGTAGTTCATGGACCTCAAAATAATAGTGTCATAGTTCCTCCATAATTTTTGTCACTTTTCATTTTGTCTAATAAAATTTCCCCTCAGTGGGTGACTTAGCCGCGAATCCGTTCCGCCTAAGTTTGTAAAAAATCCTACCGAGTGGTGAGCCAGACTCCCACTCGGAGGCTTAGCTGCGAATCCGTTTCGCCTAAGTTATAAAAATCATACCGAGTGAAGAACAAACCTCTCACTCGGGGGCTTAGCTGCAGTCCAAGTACTCGCCTAAGTAATCAAAAATCCTACCGAGTGAAGAGCAAACCTCTCACTCGGGGGCTTAGCTGCAGTCCAAGTACTCGCCTAAGTAATCAAAAATCCTACCGAGTGAAGAGCAAACCTCTCACTCGGAGGCTTAGCTGCAGTCCAAGTACTCGCCTAAGTAATCAAAAATCCTACCGAGTGAAGAGCAAACCTCTCACTCGGAGGCTTAGCTGCAGTCCAAGTACTCGCCTAAGTTACAAAAATCCTACCG
>NC_041382.1:744448085-744466221 GCF_002162155.2 Triticum dicoccoides | reverse complement strand
AAAATCCTACCGAGTGAAGAGCAAACCTCTCACTCGGAGGCTTAGCTGCAGCCCAGTGCTAGCCTAAGTTATCAAAATCCTTCCGAGTGAAGAGCAAACCTCTCACTCGGGGGCTTAGCTGCAGCCCAGTGCTAGCCTAAGTTATCAAAATCCTTCCGAGTGAAGAGCAAACCTCTCACTCGGGGGCTTAGCTACAGCCCAGTGCTCGCCTAAGTTATCAAAATCCTACCGAGTGAAGAGCAAACCTCTCACTCGGGGGCTTAGCTGCAGTCCAAGTACTCGCCTAAGTTATAAAAATCCTACCGAGTGGTAAGCCAGACTTCCACTCGGAGGCTTAGCCGCAGCCCAGTGCTCGCCTAAGTGGACTAAGGAATAAGTCGATTGCAATAAAGGCGCCCTGCTTTGATCCTGCAAAAGACATTTCGAGCCAAAAGCAATCATATTCAAGCACCAAATTCAAGTTCGAATCGATATCTAAAGGAACCGAAAGTGCTCAGGCGCTAAGCCCGTTAAGGTTTATCGGTTACAATTCCACTCGACATACCAAGGCAAATTTAAAGCGTCGAGCTTAGAAGAAGTTTTTTACCCCTCCTGCGGAGGGCTGGAAGGTGCAACAAACTCATCAAGATCAATTCCGTCTGCGATCCGAGTGGCAGCCGCAAGGAAAGTTTCCATAAAGGACCTGAAGTCGTGTTTCTTGGTGTTGGCCACCCGGAGGGCCGCCAGCTTCTCTTCTCGCACATCTTTGCAATGGACTCGGGCCAGACACAGAGCAACATCTGCACCGCACCGAGCCGAGGACTTCTTCCACTCCTGCACTCGACCAGGGATCGTGTTCAAGCGAGCCATCAGCGACTCAAGGTCATTCTGAAGTGTCTCCCCGGGCCAGAGCGTCGAGTCGATGCGAGATGTGGCGACCTTCAGCCTTGCAAGATAGTCCACGGCAGCTGCAACACGGGACTCCAGTCGGAAAACATTCATGGCAACTTCGTCGTTCACCGGAGAATTGACGGGGTCGAGGTTTGGTTCCAGCCGGCTAGTTTCTTCTTCAAAGTTTTGACAAAATTCTGCAAGGACGATCACCGAGTCAAGGTGATGGTCGAATGGAAAAACCACGATTGGAGATAATTGCCTAGCATAGAGGTTTACCTTCAAGCATAAGAAACAGCTTCTTGGCAAGACCACTCAGGAAGGCCTCCAGATCATTTTTCTTCCCAGTCAACTTACTGACTTGGTCGGTCAGGGTAGCTTTATCAGTTTTCAGTCGACTGGCCTCCTTGTTGGCGATCCCAAGAGCAGCTTTCAGATTGGTATTGTCTTGTTCAAGCTTGGTGACTGAAGCTAACTTCTCGTCAGCAAGCTTGATCTTCTCAGCTAGTTCAAGGTCTTTCTTCTGTTGGGCCTCCCTTACCTTACCTGCAAGTTACAGCAAGATCAGATTTTGAAACAAACAAAGGGAAAAGCAGTCATCAAGGTCTCACCAAACATACCTTCGGTCTCCTCCTTTGCCTTCGTCAGTTTCTCCTGAACCAGCTTCAAGTTCAGCTCGAGCTGAACGTGCTTGTTTTCCAGCTCAGAGTAGCGAGCCACAAGATCACAGGAGTTCCGCGAAGAACCAATCGACTAAATGTCAAATATAATTCACTTCCAAGTGAAAAAGGAAAAATCACACGTTTCTAAGACTACAGCCGAATACAAGCATTCGACCGTAGTCTCGGGGACTACACCCAGTGGGTGCACTCAGCGTGCCCCCACTAATCCTATCGAAGATAGAGTCGATCAGTCGACCTCAAAAAAAAAGAAAGAGATGTATTCTTTAAGACTGTAATCGACTGCAAGCAGTCGACCACAGTCTCGGGGACTACACCCAGTGGGTGCACTCAGCGTGCCCCCACCGGTTTGCGAAATCCATTCGACATAGTCGAATGACGCAAAGACTGAAATTATAAAACCTAAAGCCGACTGCCAGCAGTCGACCTTAGCCTTGGAGACTACACCCAGTGGGTGCACTCAGCGTGCCCCCACTAATCCTATTGAAGACAGAGTCGACCAGTCGACCAGTTTGCGAAATCCATTCGACATAGTCGAATGACGGAAAGCCTGAAATTATAAAGCCTAAGGCCGACTGCCAGCAGTCGACCTTAGCCTTGGGGACTACACCCAGCGGGTGCACTCAGCGTGCTCCCGCTAACACGGAGTCTGAATCGACACACCCAGTGGGTGACTACTATAAATTCTAGAAAGAAAAGTTTTTGATAGCATATCCTAACAGAACAGGCGGTGGTCGACTGACCTGAACATTGCTTTGAAGGGCGGAACTGGCGTCGTAAGCTGCCTGGCTCACATCCCGGATGGTCCTTAATTGCTCCATCATGATCCCTGCCTGGCGTATCGCCTCCTTCGCGGCGCCAGCTTGGTCCTCTCGGACGTGGTGCGTCGTGAAGAGGGAGGGCTGCTGAGCACTCGTCAGTGGATCTGCAAAGGACACAGTGTGTCGAGTGGTATTATCTTCCTCCGCAATCAGAGTCTCAGGCGCCGTCACATCCTGGGGCACCCTGCTGGCAGACGCTTTCCTACTCTTTCTGCGCTTCAGTGGTTCCTCATCCTCATCATCATCAGGGAGAGTGATAACAACATTGGGTGGAGCTACAGAGAAGAATCAGGATTCGAGATCATGAGTCAGTCGACTAAAAACGGCGTTAAGAATATAGTACCTGGTTTTGAGGTTGCTGCGTCCTCCATCTCATGGTCATCAGCCCGGGCTGAGGTCTCAGAAGTAGCAGCACTACAACTCCAAAGAATCAGTCGACTAACTTCAGCGTCAACCAGAGACAAAGTTCACACAAAATAAGAAGACTTAAGCAGCATGATTACCCTGATATGGTGGGGATGGACACCTTCATCTTCGGCAGGAGCTTGGTCGGCTTCGACGGAGCCGCCAGGGGCTGCTTCGGCGCCTTTTCAGTCGGCGCCGGAGAGGTGGTCCGAGGGCGCTTGGTCGACTGTGCAACGGTCGCAACCCCCTTGCCACGTTCAGTCGAAGGGTCGTGGACAAGCTTCGACCGCCTTTCTGAGCGCGGTGGTACGACCTCCTCCTCCTCTTCTTCCTCGTCTTCAGTGTCATCTTCATCACCGTCATCGTCGTCATCGTCATCATCATCCTCAGCAACGTCCGAGTCCCATTCCTCCTCCTCCTGGCTCTCGCCCCCACTCGCCTCACCCTCCTCAGTCGGAGCCTGTGCTCCATTGGGCATCGAGTACAGCTCGGTGAGGGCCTAATAGACATCAAGACAAGGATCAATCGACCAATTGGCAGAATAAACAGAAATGAATATGACAAGAACACAGTGGAGAGCAGAGCAGGCATACCTTGTTTGGATCACTGTTGTGGTCGAGTGGAGGAATCCTTCTGGCTCCGCGTGGGTTATCCTTGTTTCCGGTAACGGCGGCCATCCATCTTTCCAGAGTGACATCGTCGACTGATTCTGGATGGACTCGAGTCTCGTCTTCAGTCCCACAGTACAACCACATGCAGTGGCTCCGGAACTGAAGAGGCTGGATACGACGCCTAAGGAAAACCTCCAGGAGATCCATGCCCGTCACTCCCTCCCGAACCAACTGTACCACGCGCTCCATCAACATCTTCACGTCAGCTTTCTCCTCCGGAATCAACTTCAGAGAGGAGGGCTTGTTCACTCGGTCCATGGTAAACTGAGGGAGTCCACTCGACTGCCCCGGCGTCGACTGATCCTGGCAGTAGAACTAGGTCGACTGCCAGCCTCTGACTGACTCGGGAAAAGTCATGGCTGGGAAGGTGCTCTTATTCCTCACCTGGATCCCCAGGCCCCCACACATTTGGACGACTCGGGTTCTTTCGTCGCCTGGGCTCGCCTTCTTCACGGTCTGAGAGCGACACGTGAATATATGCTTGAACAAGCCCCAGTGCGGTCGACAGCCCAGAAAACCCTCACACATGGACACGAACGCGGCAAGATAGGCGATAGAATTTGGGGTAAAGTGGTGGAGCTGCGCTCCAAAGAAGTTCAAGAAACCACGGAAGAAAATACTCGGCGGCAAAGAAAATCCACGATCAACATGGGTGGCCAAGAGCACGCACTCACCCTCTTTTGGCTGGGGCTGCCACTCCTTCCCCGGAAGCCTCGCAGCTCCATGGGGGATCAAGCCCTTGTTGGCCATGTCGAGGAGATCTTTCTCCGTGATGGTCGACTAGATCCAATCTCCTTGGACCTAGCCCTTCGGCAGGCAGGATCTAGACGAAGACCCGCCGCGGCTGGTGGATCTCCTCTTCGCCTTCTCCGTCTCCGACGCCTTCTTCGCGCGTTCCAGCGCCGCCGTCTTCTCCTTGGCCATGGTTGCTGGCGAGACGCGCGAGGAGAGGTTGGGCGGAGGCGAGAGCGAGCGCCTCGGGCGGAGACGAAGGGAGCAAAGAAAGAGAATGCTGAGGCACTGTACAAAAAACCCTCGCCGGGCGCATTTATAAGGTCCCTTCCGAGTGGATGACAGGTGGGCCCGGTCGATCTAATCATATCCAGGAACAGTTATGCAGGCGGGATACGTGGCGAAGAAAGCGGCGCGGGGATCGAGGCGTCTATATCCCGTCCCATCCGAACACCACGGTCCGCTCCGTTTCGCGCGCTTCCCCAAATTTCGCACCCCGCGGAATCCGCAAACGGCAGACCGGTCTGTCAGACGCGGGATTTCCTGCGATCCGTCGCTCGGAAATCGTCAAAGCCCGAAAGATCACTCGACGAAAGAAGAGAATGGATCGAGTCGACTGAAGACAAGTTGGTCACTATCAACGAAGAGATTCTTTGGTCCAGAACAACGCACGACCAGTAAGCAAAAGTTAATCGGAAATAACATCAACTCCTTCCTCACTCGAAGCCTCAATCCATTCGGGGGCTAATGATGGGGTCATGTACCTAGGGTAGGGTCACAGACCTGATCTAAGTACCCTGCCCAAGGACACCCTTAGAAGAGGTCACCTTCCAGTCGACCAACGAGGGACTCACTCGACTGACTTGAAGGACTCGACCACGAAGACTCACTCGACTACCAGGAGGTCAAAAGGCACTCTGCACTGCAACAGCCTGTAATTAAGTAGACTTTATGATAGTAAAGACACTTTATGTGGGGCGTTACCAGTAACGCCCCGGACTTAACTCACCTTAAACCCTCTCCTACGTGGGCTGGCTGGGGTCCTGGCGCACTCTATATAAGACACCCCCCTCCACAGGTAGAGGGGTTCGGCACCTTGTAACTCATATACACATAATCCACTCGACCGCCTCTGGGCTCCGAGACGTAGGGCTTTTACTTCTTCCGAGAAGGGCCTGAACTTGTACATCTCTTGTGTTTACAACCTCTCCATAGCTAGGACCTTGCCTCTCCATACCTACCCCCCACTCTACTGTCAGGCTTAGAACCACGACAGAAGCCGGCTAGGCTACCCATGATTATTTACTCTGACAATAATTTGGACAGCACTCCGACTGAAAAATGGAAGGAATTAGAATCATGAAGTAGACAAGATGAGAGGATACTTGAAAAGAGGACACGACACTCCGGTTGAATGGATAAGCACGAAAAGAACACGATCCTCACAATTCGACATGCTGAGTGAAAAGAGCAACATCACAAAGCCTCCGGGAGAAAGAATAGAAGGTCGATTGTCGAAACAACATAGCAGAGGATAAAATGACCACTTCTGCCACAAATGAGCTTGGAAAACACCCTTCCAAGAAAATTATAACGGAGTTGTTGGAAAACCAACAACGAAGCGAATAAGCTTGTAGTGGGCTTATGGGCAACTTCTCAAAAATTGAGGCGAAATTCTGCCACTACGGAAACAATAGATTGGATTGATATCAACAAGGAGACGAGAAGCTTATTACACCGGGAGCATAGATGAAGAACTTGGGTCATTTATTAGCACCATAAATAGCAACAATCCTTAGGGAAATCTTTAGGTGAAATATAACCCAAGATAACTCCAATGAAGAGATTGATGGATTTAAAATACCCCATTCTTTATAACTTGTGAAACATGAAACACGAAGGGAAATTATCAAGAATGACATAACACCACCTCAAAAGATAAGGTAGAAAGAATTGCACTTAGTAATGCGAGATGAAGAATGCTTGAACTCCTCAAAACAAGACATGTGTTGGGCACCATGTTCATTTTAGAGTAAAGCTTGGCGGATCATAGCTCCGAGAGAAATCTTGAAGAACAATTGCAGACTGAAATGAATCCTTGACGAACAACCATGTAGAGCCTCCGTGAAGAACTCCGGTAAATAAAAGGATGATCAAAATAAGTGAAGGATGAAAAGAATAAGATTGAAGCCTTGCAATGATTTAGATGGATCTTCGTGATGATATAACCGAGAAAACTTGGCACTCCGGTAAGAAACATGAACAACTGAAATCAAGAATTTTGATGAACCTCCGGAATAAGGAATTAATCACTTGGATGAAACAAGAATAAGAATTACATTATGCTTATCCTTCATCAATTAAATTGATGACAAGCAACTGATTTGGCATACTACTTATTCTCGTAGAAAGGATTAAGAGAGATATTGTGCAAAATTGAGAAAACTCTTCAACGAACTACCGGTAGGACTGAAACAACGAATGAATTAATATGATAACCATGGAAGAGAATCTTGAATGAACCACCCTAAGAATTGAAAACGACTGAAGAAAAGAGAATGGCTCTCCGGGAAGCATTAAACATGCACGAAGATACTTGAGTGAATTTAGATGCAAGTGAACGAAGAGATCCTGAGCTGATTAGCGAATACTTGAATGATGCACCAGTAAGATTTGGAGAACGAGAGTTGAAATCTGGAATGAATAAATCTTCTGAAATGATGGCCTCCGGAGAATCAAACTGAAAAGACTCTTGAATTGCTTCGGATGGGTGAAAGAATATCTCACAATCAAAAATAATTGTGAGGATGGCATCAAGCTTGAACTACACATGTTTAGAAAAAACGGGTAAGGATTTAAGAGGAACTCCACTTTGGTCTTCAAAATCCGAGAATGACAACGAGAAAACACCACCATGAATTGTTGACGCACTCTACAATGGAAAATAGAAAGGTTGAACCAACGATGAAACGAATTTGAATGATCTTGGAGGAAGACATATTATCGATGATAATTCATTCTTACGTCAAACTTGGAAAAGAATTTAAGAGTAACTCCGGAAAGAATTAGAAGAGTCAGGTAATATCCTGGGAAAAGACCTGTGGGTTAAGGCCCACTCAAAGAAAATGCCATTGAAAAGGTCGCTTGGAAGATAGATTGCACCAGTTGAATTAAATGGCTTGAAAGAGATAACATCCTCAAAAGAACTTGAACGGATATAGAGTGGAAACACGAATCTTTGATATATCTTCAGCACTTCGGATATGAATAGAGAGATGAACGATTAAGAGGTGCACCGGTTTGGAAAAGCATTGTGAAATGAGGAAAGGGATAAGATTAACACCGAAATCTTGGATTGAATCCATCGGGGAAGAAAAAGAAAGAAGAATGATGAACATAAAGCTCCGTTAGTATCTTCCTGAGAATCACCGGATAAGAACATTGATTGATAAGAATGAAGAGACTTCACATGAATAAAATGGATACTTGATTAAGACATCTGATTCCTTGAAGGAAAAGGGTGGGAGGGTGGGAAAACAAAGGCAACTTGGGGACGGATGAAACGGACAACGTTGGGGAAAACTGAGAGGTGATCTTGCGGATGTTGAAAAAGATCGGATCCACTTGAAGAGAAAACACGCAGGTTGAAAAGGAATGACATGACAATCTCGATTATCATGAAGGATTGGTATTCACATAGGAGTATGAGAACACTGCTTAGGAAAAATATGGAATCAACACTTGACATTGAAGCAACTCGAATACCACAAACCAAAACAAAAATAAAGGATTGACTTGAAAAATAAGCCGGAACAAACATATGATAGATCCCATATCGTATCATGTGTCTGTTGGAAAGATTATTCTAGGAGCTACTTGAATTCCCACTTATAAACTCCCGAAACTTTCTGGTTATGCAATCAGGTGTTGGGGATACAGGGGAAGCATAATATCTCACCCAAAACTAGCAAATCCTACATCCAGTTGTATCCATCCTTCAACACATAACCAAGAAACCTTCAGAAATCATTTACCTCAACCTTCGAAAAGCATCCGTTATACGAGTTATGGCAATACTCCCGAACTCCCACCCCAGTACTGGGTGGCGTCGAGGTTATCTCACCAACAACTGCATAAAAGAGATTTTCGATGTCGACGAACTCAGGTATTCCAGAAATGCAACGATAAAATTGTGACGACAACACCTCGGAGCTCAACTCCCCGGGACACTGCCACAACCCCTAAATGTAAGTAGGCACCACGAACAATGTTCTCGTCACAAAACCATTGGAACGATTCCAAGATACCCGCGTGATCCTAAAAAAATTCATGAAATTTGAGTAGAGTTAAAACTTCTACGTTAGGAGGCCTCGCCAGAGCGCCGAAGGGACTGAGGAGTAAAAAGAATCCTACTCTCCGATATATATAATCCTATAAGACTCAAAACATTTTTCTAGACTCAACAACGTCAGCGATTCGATCAAGCAGGGGGCTCCTAAGTCGGGGAAGGCTCTGATTACCAACTTGTAACACCCATGATGCGGCTATATCTCCCATGTGCCGGATCATGACTTAGAGGCATAACCGCATAGTAGGCATGTCGCAAGAGGGGTAATCTTTACACATCCCATGTACTAAATATGAAAGGGATAAAGAGTTGGCTTACAATCGCCACTTCACACAATACATAAATATAGCATTACATCATCCAGAATACAATCAAGGTCCGGCTACGAAACCAAATAAAGAAAGACAACCCCTAATGCTAGATCCCCGATCGCCCCAACTGGGCTCCACTACTGATCAACTAGAAACGAAAATACACAACGAACACGATCTTCATCGAGCTCCCACTTGAGCTTAGTTGCGTCATCTGCACTGGTATCATCGGCACCTGCAACTGTTTGGAAGTATCTATGAGTCACGAGGACTCAGCAATCTCACACCCGCGAGATCAAGACTATTTAAGCTTATGGGTAGGATAGGGTAATGAGGTGGAGCTGCAGCAAGCACTAAGCATATATGGTGGCTAACATACACAAATAAGAGCGAGAAGAGAAGCAATGCAACGGTCGAGAAGCTAGAAGTGATCAAGAAGTGATCCTGAAACTACTTACGTTCAAGCATAACACAAGAACTGTGCTCACTTCCCGGACTCCGCCGAGAAGAGACCATCACGGCTACACACGCGGTTGATGTATTTTAATTAAGTTATGTGTCAAGTTCTCTACAACCGGACATTAAGAAATTCCCATCTGCCCATAACCGTGGGCACGGCTTTCGAAAGTTCAAAACCCTGCAGGGGTGTCCCAACTTAGCGCATCACAAGCTCTCACGGTCAATGAAGTATATTCCTTCTCCCAGGAAGACCCGATCAGACTCGGAATCCCGGTTACAAGACATTTCGACAATGGTAAAACAAGACCAGCAAAGCCGCCCGATGTGCTGACAAATCGCGATAGGAGTCGCACGTATCTCATTCTCAGGGCACACCGGATAGGTCAAGCTACGAGTAAAACCAACCCTCAAGTTGCCCCGAGGTGGCCCCATAGGCTGCCCGTTTCGGACCAACACTCAGAGGAGCACTGGCCCGGGGGGTTAAAATAAAGATGGCCCTCGGGCTCCGGAAACCCAAGGGAAAAAGGCTAGGTGAGGCAAATGTAAAACCAAGGTTGGGCCTTGCTGGAGGAGTTTTATTCAAGGCGAACTGTCAAGGGGTTCCCATTATCACCCAACCGCGTAAGGAATGCAAAATCAAGGAACATAACACCGGTATGACGGAAACTAGGGCGGCAAGAGTGGAACAAAACACCAGGCATAAGGCCGAGCCTTCCACTCTTTACCAAGTATATAGATGCATTCATTAAAATAAGAGATATTGTGATATCCCCACATATCCATGTTCCAAACATGGAACAAACTTCATCTTGACCTGCAACTAGCAACGCTATAAGAGGGGCTGAGCAAAGCGATAACATAGCCAAACAACAATTTGCTAGGACAAGGTGGGTTAGAGGCTGGACATGGCAACATGGGAGGCATGATATAGCAAGTGGTAGGTATCGCAGCATAGCAAAAGAGCGAGCAACTAGCAAGCAAAGATAGAAGTGATTTCGAGGGTATGGTCATCTTGCATGAGATCCTCACAAACGAGTCCACGAAGAAGACAAACGGACGTAGTCGAATGGATCCTCACAAATGCGACGTTATCGGAACTAAGCCGAAGAAGCAACACCGGAAAGAAGCAAACATCATGGTAAACAACCATCACATAATCGTGGCATGATGCACAACCAAGTATGATGCATGTCCGATTTAAAGAAGCATAGTGGAGCTCAATATGCAATGAGTTACATATTGGCGAAACACCACATTTGAATATTTAGTTCACTCCCGTTTATGTACCCAACAATTTTAAATGTTGTTAAGCATGGCAAGAGGTGAAGCACAAATAAACTACACTATCTAAGCAATTTAAATGGGGTCGGAAATAACAAACAACAATTCCGGTAAAATCCCATATGCATTTAGCAATTCAAAGCAACAACAATTTTTAAACATTTTAAATGTTGTTATCATGATGTGAATGACATGTGCAAGTTATGCAATTTTTTAAGAAAATGTTGGCATGATAAGATATGAGGCATTTGTCATCGTGGCGGAAACAAAAGGGGTGCCACAGCGACAATAACGAAACGGTGCCACGGAAATGTTCCGGTTCCGACAACTCATTGAGACGTCGGTGCAAAAGAAAGTGTGGCGGGAGCGTGCAAAAGATGGTGGGGTGATCCCGGTAACCGTGTCCCCACGAGTTAGCGGCACAAGAGGAGGACCGAGCAAGTGACAACTCGGACATGGTGCAAACATAGGGTGCAACTCATACATCACGCAACATTCGTCCATGGCGGTCGTCTCGACGTTATACCTTCGAAGCGTGCGTTTTTGGGGCGGAACGAGTTCGATGCGGTGTAGGGGAAGTAGACGTTCTCGGGATGTTCATAGTGGAAGTAGTCGTTCTCGCATGCTCTAGGGTCGAGGTGGTACATGTTTATCGTAGCACGAGTTTTTGTAGATGTTCATGTCATTGGTGTCGTGGTACTTGGGGTCTTCGGACTTTCCGATCCCGTTCTTACGGTAGTCGTTCACGTTTGTTCGGAGAGGTACTTGATGACTCCAACATTTTCGGGGCGACGGTAGTGGTACACACGAAGGTAGTCGAACTTGATGGATCCGAGGGCTCCGGCCATCGGGGTACTTGGCGCAACGCCGTGTCATCATACACATTCTGTAGATGAACTTGGCGGGTCCTCGACGTCTTGGTACTTGGCGTTTGGTGTGGCACTTGCCGAGCAAGAGGCGAAGTCGTGGTACTTGAAGAAATATCCCGGAGTAGATACTTGACGGACCGGTTATGGGTCTTGCGTCCATGTAGCCGATCTTGTCGGTCTTGACGGTCCAAACAAAGCAACACAAGGGCCTCGGTGGGCAGCAGCAAGGAGGCAATGGCAGAGCAGCGGGTCTCGGTGGTCGGCGTCACCGCATCTCGCGGAAGGGAGGTTGATGCCTCGGGAGCTCGCGGGATCGGAGGTCATCAGCGCTGGAGTTGCTGCTGCTGTTCGAGGCGAAGCAGGGCGCAGACGCGGACGAGGGCTTGAGGCAGCTGGCTCCGGGATGCAGGGCACGGAGGGAGGGGTTGATCCGGCCGCTGGACGGCGTCTCTGTTGAGAAACGAGTCGAGGCAGGGGCATACCCAGGCGGCGGGGATGGACGGCGCCGGTGGAGATGCCTGGCAATAGGCCAGTGGCGGGGATGGATGGCGCCGGCGAGGTCCGGCAACCGGGCAACGGGGGCGCGCTGGCGATGATGAGGATCGGGCGCGGCGGCGCTGGTCGCCGGCATCAGGCCGCGTGGCCCGCAGGCAAGCAGCAAGGGCGAGGAGACGCAGGAGGCGGGGTTCTCGGACTTGAGCGGCGGCGGAGGCTGGTGGTGCTCGCGGGGCAGCGGAGGTCGCGGGCTGGCTGCGAGGAAGAGAGCGAGAGGAGGGAGAGACCATGGGGATCGAGAGGAGCTGAGCGAGGGGGTCGGGACGAAGGGTGCATCGCGAGGAGGAGAGATGACGGCGCTCGGGGGGGAGATGGGGATCGAGCAGGAGGCTCTCCCCTGGCGCTAGGGTTAGCGAGGGAGAGAGGCTGGGCTGGCCTTCGGTCCCCTGGAGGCCCAGCTTGACCTTGGGCCACTTCGGTGGGAAGGGAAAAGCCAGGAGGCCTGCTTCGCAGGCCAAAAGAAAGAAAAGGTTTTCTTTTCCATATCTCAGAAAAAGAAAAGAGCCAAGGAATTTATTTGGAGGTTCAAATAAATCCGAAGTTAACTAAAATGGTATGTGACTACTTTGACATAATTTCAAAACTCCACAACTAGATTTGAAGCAAGGCGAGAAGGGTGGAGGATTTGAATAATTTAGAGACGAGAGGAATTTCAAATGCAAGTGTGTTATGGTCAATTCAAAATTAATGGAATATTTTATAATATCTCCCTAAATACCGAGAGGGTATGTTTTAAAGAGAAGCCACCATGTGAGTTCCCTCAATTCAAATGGATCGAAGATCCATACGGTTTATTTAGTTGAGTTGGAGAGATTAAAGACATCATGACATGACGCAATGCACATGATGCAATGATGAATGCAACAAGCAAAAAAACAAATCACACAACGGATCTCGGAAACCCTGGAAGGCATCTGAAGCTCCGGTCTTGGGGCGTCACATTGCAGGCATTGCATATATTTTCACACCATTACTTAGTTTGAAAGCATCTGAAAAACGTTGTCACGATAGCAGAAAAAGGGTGCTCGGCGGGCATAGCCGGCCAGCCAATTTGGATGAAAGCTGGATGCGCGTGAGGGCTCTGGGTGACCAGCGCGATGAGGCGCATCGGCTGGTTGTTGCGGCGGGAGCCAGGGTGGCTGGTGCTAGTGGCGGCGGCGCTCGGGTGCATGCGGGCAGCTGTGAAGGACCATGGAGACAGGCAAGATGAGTAGCGGGGTGGCAAGTATGGGGCAACAAGATCTTGCTGGACAGCGCGAGGCGCCTCGGAGAGCTTGGCAGCGACGAGCTCTTCGGCAATGGCGGACAGTGGCTTCGTTTATGGCAGCTACTTTAGTAGGAGGACTAAATCAACGAAGGTGAAAGTGGGTAAATGCACGTGATGTCACAGTGAACTCGTATGGCATCTTTTCTAGCAGAGGAAGGCTCTAAAGTGCCTGAATCGACATCCGCGATCTTCGGATTCCAACGAGGAAGATGACAGTGGATAGCACGATGAAGTGTGTCTGAGCTTGTGCTCTTCTATGGAGAAGTTCAAGGCATCTAGGCGGAGCTCCTAGATTTGTTGGTGTGCCAAGGGGTGGCCGCGAGGACAGAGGGTGGCGGCGAAGTTTTCTCTCCGAGACGCTCTCGGGAGAGCTAGAGAAGGGGAGAGGGAGTTGCAAAAGAGGGAAGGAGTAGAGGAGGCCATGCACGTCTCTATGCCATGAAGATATGCTCGGGGACGCGTAGGGCAGCATGAAGCAGGAGGTGGGCGTCGAAGCACAAACGCGCAACATGCAGCATGCTCCTAGAGAGGGGTTGTAGATGACCCTGCCCCTCAATGTGTTTGTCTGGGCCGAAACTTACAACAGGTAAGGCCTAGGTACAATACTTCTTTTCTTTAATTCTTATATTTAAAAAAACAGATGAGTGGGACCGACCCGCGGGACAAATACCACCCTTTGACTGTGTCCGCGTTAGTATCCAGTCTGGGCAAACCACCTAGGGGGTGTCTGGTATGGGATTGTTTGGGGGGTAAGGGAACCGAAAAAAGTCAAGGGGTAATGTGAACCACCAACTTTGTTCAGGGTAGTAAAATAGACTTTTTCTTATAATACATGTGGTGAATTTGACAAAATTATGCAATCTAAAAAGGATAACCATAATAACATAAACCAAAAGAGTACCATTGGAAAATTATACTTTCAAGGGATGTATCAAGGGGGACAAAGGAAGGATCAAAGGGCATCCAGCAGTGAAGATGCATTGTTAGAAGGGCAGCGGCTCTTTTTAATCTCACGCGTGTCAATGACTTTTGAGGCGGCGTGGCACATGAGCTCATGTGCACAAGCTAGTGCAGAGCGAGCACCCGGGTTTCTTGACACAAAGATCTCAGATAAAGAGAGATGCGGAAGGACAGGGGGAGAGCAAGATCGGTAATGGGTGGCGCGGGAATCACCCACAATCTTCGTCGGTGCTCTGATGAGGTGGAAAGGCGGTGATGCGAAACAACTGTGAGGCAAGGAGGATCAAGGGTGGTGACACAGCTCGAGTCGGCCGGTGCAAGATTGGCTTTGAGTGTTGGAATCAGGCTGCTTCGTGCCCTAGCGCAGCTTGTGGGTTGGGCGACTAGGCGCTTCAATCTAAGTCGTTGCAATAGCTCCTGACAGCCAGATTAAAATGGTTGTGGCTGGTGCAGCTGGATGAAGGGCGACAGGCTAGCGGCAGCAGGCGGATAACGATGTCTAGTGGAGGAGACAAGTGGCGGTGGGGTCGAAGGGAAACTAGGGGTTTGCCCCCTCCTAATTAGGGTTTTCTCCGAATGGAAGGTTGAGCCTTCTGTATTCAGTAAAGGAATTTTTGTTCTATTTGCGCTCATTTCGGAGGGTTTTCAGTAAGCTAAATTGCCAAGGGATGAGACAAAAAAGAGGCCTTGTTATCAATTTATCTGTTTCTTTCTTTTCACGTGTGCCTTATGTTTCACATAACAAAGCTTTATTTATATATTTTCCTCACATTTTTCTTTGCTTTTTCTTTATTTTGTAAAGGTATTAAATATTTTTTAAACACACTAAAAATGCCTATTGTGTATTTACAAAATTGATTACGCGGCTTAAAGAATATTCACACCTTGATAATAAAATGTTTATATATTTTTGAAAATGCTCATGACATTTAAAAAATTATTTGAACCATTCAAAAAATGTTCATGACATTTTATGAATTATTTGCACCATTCAAGAGAAATGTTCACACGTTAAAAAAATCATGATATTTTTTAAAATGTTCATGCCATGCCAAACTTTGAGCATGCAAATTGTAAAAATGTTTATGACATATATAAAGTGCTTTTAGCCATTTAAAAAAGTTCAAAATACTTACAGAATATTCACATGTTTATAAAATTTTAAAAAATAATGAAATTTAAAAATGCTCACCCATCTTAAAATATGTTCATGACATTTTCAAAAATGTTCATGAAAAACTCACTTTATGGCTTTGAAAGACCACAACAAGAGGCCGCCCTAAACACAGGAACAATACGAAGTCGATGGACCATTGGTGGGCCCACGTCAATATATAACTCGGAAGCATAATAATCATACTTAATTACCTTGTTAAAAAAGGGCCCCCTTGATATCGTGTTGAATCATACCATCGCATAGTGTTGTATAGACCGCATGAGGTATTCATCCAATAACTGAGTTCATATCGTCATCTCAAAGGGGATGTTAAGCTACTAGAAATAACATGTGTTATTTTACAATCTTGTACATCAAGCCCTAGAATTTAATAGTTATTATAGATAATTTCACTTTTTCACTAAGAATCATATAAAGGTAATATATGGCAACATTACACTAATCAACCTTTCAACTATCAAAAAGCGCAAGTATTAACTCTTATATATTGATTATCTCCACTATCTTACATCCAATTTAAGTTTCTATTAAACTAAAAGTTCAAAAGATATCTTAAATTAACAAATCGTCTAGAAAATCAAAATGAATTATAGATGTTCACCGACAGTAGAATACAAATAATGATAATAAACAACTTATGTAGTTCTTTCTTCTAATTTGTACTAAAAAGAAGATGATATGGTGCTTGTGTACAAATAGAGATGATCAACATGTAAACTCAATGAAGAAGTGTATGCCCTAGCTTTATTTACTTATGCATCAAAAGTTAATTATATCTTGGATGCAGTAATAGCTATGTTTCAAGTCCTGAATAGCTCAAAAGTTAATTTTCAAAAAACATACATGGAACACACAATCATAGTACCGATAAATGCACAGTAAAAAACCAATCATTTTCATCACAAAAAAGGGAATTATCTACTACATGTCTTCAACACCAACAAAGGGAAATAACAAGTGGTTCATGCATCTAGACCAGAAAACCTCTTGAAGATGTACTGCAAGTGCGCTGCCTCCATGCATCTAGACCAGATGACCTCCTAGAAGAATGACCACGGTAAACAGTTGTGCCCCATCCATCGCCATGTCCTTTGTCTTTGCCATTTCTGCACATACTTGGTTACGAGTTGCCTTTTTCAAAGCTAACTTACCCGAGTCAGCATTATTATGCACCTTCTCAGCCTTCTAGAATCATGCTACCTATCAGATGACACATTAGAATGCCTTTCCTTGATATCTTTATTTGACCTATCCACTTGTTCCTGCTCACACTCAGTACCGCCTTGGTGCGTGAACACATTAGGTTTTAGGTTTGAAGAATCATCAAGTTGATTTCCATTATCATTAATGAGATCCTTAATATGGAGCAAATCTCCATCTTAGTGGTGATCATATGTATGCATAGGAGGAGAGTGATCTTGAATGATCTCAACAATATCAGGACAAATTTCTTTTCTATCCCACTTGGACCTCCCTTCCGTAGCAACACCAGCCATTTTATCATTTTTAGGCTAATGATAGTGGATGTTAAATAGTCTCATATATGTGTCTCCCTTCCAGCTTATCCAACAATGTTCTGATTCTCTCTGAAATAGTCAAAGTACGTGTATATTGTGAAGCAAAAGTCATCACTTCAAAAAACTTGGGACATACAAAGTGATAGTTGTTGTGACTGAAAGAAAGATAGGTTGAACTACAATGCAGATAAAGCACACATGCATACTATGTGCAAAAGATTTAGATATGCATAATGAGTCAAAAAGCAAAAAAAATTAACTTGGACAAAAAGTTCTATGATAGTAGGATCCAAAGCACGAAAAAAACATTTTCTAGAG
The DNA here is from genome assembly GCF_002162155.2 of Triticum dicoccoides. Classification (NCBI taxonomy): domain Eukaryota; kingdom Viridiplantae; phylum Streptophyta; class Magnoliopsida; order Poales; family Poaceae; genus Triticum; species Triticum dicoccoides. The sequence continues at coordinate 744,448,980 of NC_041382.1, read as the reverse complement.
GGGCATGTATTTTCACTAATAGCGGAAGAGCTCCTTCTATGAAGACAGGACATGAGATATGTTTTGAGAGTGTCTTAAAACTATCTCACATGTGGGACTTTTAATGTCACATGTACATTCCAAATTTCAGACATGATACATGATATCTTTATAGACACACTGAAAGAGAGTTTTCTTTTCAACCTATGGAACTCCATAGGTGAACTAAAGTGACATACATGTCTATGCAGCAAAACATTACATGATTTTTTTGCAAAAGTAGCTAAAAATGTTCAACAAGCGTAGGGGGTCACAACAATTTTTGAGTGTAGATTATTCAAACCAAATTTATAGATTTGACACAAGGGGAGCCAAAGAATATTCTCAAGTATTAGCAGCTGAGTTGTCAATTCAACCACACCTGAAAGACTTAATATCTATAGAAAAGTATTTAGTGGCAAAGTAGTATGGAAGTAACGGTGACAGTAGCAGAAGTAACAGTAGAAGTTTTGTAGCAATCGTGACAGTGGCAACGGAAAAGTAACGGAGCAAATATCATTATGAAACGGACTTGTAGGTAATGGATCAATGATGGATAATTATGTCGGATGGCATTCATCATGCAACAGTTATAACATAGGATGACATAGAACTAGCTATAATTCATCAATATAATGTAGGCATGTATTCTGAATATAGCCATACGTGCTTATTGAAAAGAACTTGCATGACATCTTTTGTCCTACCCTCCCGTGGCAGCGGGGTCCTATTGTTAATCCTACTAAATCACATGCATATGCTGAAACAACATGTAGGTGCCTAGGCGGCTTTGATCTAAATTATGAGCAACTAAGGTAATATGTGTGTGCTAAGTGCATGAACATATTTGAGATCTACAAGTGATGGGATATTTGAT
>NC_041382.1:744447085-744447770 GCF_002162155.2 Triticum dicoccoides | reverse complement strand
AATTTTATTTAGTCTAATTGTATAATCTGGAAGGTATTGTTTGTCCAAGTTATTCAATTATAGAAAGAAATAGGTATCTAAATTAGGAAAATAATCATAAATAAAAGGTTGCAATTGTAGATATAAAATGAAATCAGAAAAGAAAGACTATTTAGAAGCCATCAATAAAAATAAGATCAAAAAAATGATGGCAATTGGGGCATAGGAGTTGAAAGGAGTACCATTGCCCATGATGTTGAAGTAGATGTTACTAGACCGCCAACCAATGAGAAGGAACTGCGATGCAAACAATTGAAGTTTAGTTTAAGAGTAGGAAAAATACGAGGCTTTTGTATTTCAATTTCCAAAATGAAGATGCATTAACCCTAAGGTTTTCAATAGCGCGGGCCGGCAGGATTGTGGGGCGACGGCGGTGGCCAGGGGAGAGGGTCACAGGCGGGAAGGATCTTGAGGTGGCGTGGGCCAGCAAGATTGTGGGGCGACGTTTGCCAAGGGAGGGTCGGAGGCTGGAAGGATTGTGGGGTGGCACCGCCGTCCAAGGGAGAGGGTCGCAAGCAAGAAGGATTGTGGGGCGGCGCGGGCCGACAGGATTGTTCGGCGCCGGCGCCGACCAAGGGAGAGGGTTGCGAGGGGGGACAGGCGTGGGTCGACAAGATTGTGGGGCGAGCGGCGGCTGCCAAGGGAT
>NC_041382.1:744439080-744446893 GCF_002162155.2 Triticum dicoccoides | reverse complement strand
CCGGCAGGATTGTGGGGCCGGTAGCACCGCCGTCCAAGGGAGAGGGTCGCATGCCGGAAGGATTAGGGGGCGGTGCGAGCCAGCTGGATTCGGGGGCGGCGGTGCCGGCCTAGGGAGAGGGTCGCGGGAGGGGGCGCGGGGTGGAAAGATTGTGGGGCGGGCAAAGGTGGAGGCCAAGGGAGACCACGGGAGAGGTTTGGGTGGGTGGGGGTGGCTGGCCGATCTAGGTTTCAGTGGGGATTCATCAACATAGGAATTTTTGCATCCCAACTCTAAAAGAAAAAATATGCCCAACAAGGTTAACTACATGTATATGGTTAGTTTGTAACTAGAATTTATTGAACTTTCCCCATGACAGTGCATAAACAACGTTCCTATCGAGCTATGGGTAGGCTCAATATCCACTGCCTACCATCCCCATGCAGATGGATATGGAAATCATGTTGCTGGTCAAAGCAAACATTCAACTTCTATTTATTGATGATTCAGGAAAGATTAAGTACTAGAGACCTATGAGTAGAATGAACTTCCATATGGATGATGCTTTATGTGTTTGTACTAAAAAATGATACTGAGAGCCTGCTACATCTATTCTTCAGGTGTGATTTTAGACAGAGTTTCTAGTTCACACTGGTGGCATAGCCCGGAATAAAATGGAGGGTGTGCACACTCCAAAAAAATCTACGTAATCTAAGGGTCACACAGTATTCGGCAAAAGAATGACATAAATAGCTCAATCAAGGTTCACAACATTCTAGTTTAGGAATAACGATGGTGGATTTAACCAAATTACACACTCTAAAAAGGATAACCATAGTAACATGCGCCAGAAGAGTACTTTCAAAGAATTATACTTTGATGGACAGATCAAGGAGGAGGGAGGAAGAACTAAGGAACTCAAGAAATAGGTAGGAAGGATCAAAGGGATATCTGGCTGTGAACATGTGATGTTACACGGTGGCACCACTTCCAAATATTGTGTGGGTCAACGGCTCAGGAGGTGGCACAATGTAAGAACTCTTGCGCACGAGCTAGGGTAGAGGAAGCGCTCGAGTTTTAAGACAAAGAGACTTGAGGTAGAGAGAGATGCATAATAAAGGGGAGGGGAGAAAGAGGGAATACGATGTCGTAGGAATCACCGGCAATCTTCGGTGGCGCTTCGACAACGTGGAAAGGCGGCGATGTGCTACAACATCGGGGCGAGGACAATCTCGAGCGGTGACGCGGCTTGGGGCGGTGGGCCCAAGACTCGCTCTAAAGGCTAAGATCGGGCTGCTTTGGGCCTAACATAGCTGGTCGGTTGGGTGACCAGGCATGATCTAGGAGTTGGATCAGCTCCCGCCGGCCAGATCTAAGTGGTTGTGGCTGATGTGGGCGGAGGAACGGTGACAAGCGGGTGACGGCCCGTGGATCCCAATGTGTAGTGGAGGAGACATGTGGCAGTAGGGTGGGATGAAAACAAGGGGTTTGTCCCCCTCCTAATTAGAGTTTGCTCCAAATGAAAGGCGGGGCCTTCCTTTTCTTTTAAGCAAAGGGGTTTTCGATTGTGCATGGGCTGGTTCTGAGGCTTTTCTATGGGCTAGATAGCCCAAAGGATGAGATAAAAAGAGGCCTTGCTAGCCTAACAAAGCATTATTTCTATTTTCCTCCCATTTTTCTTTCCTTTTTCTATATTTTTAGACATTTGATTAAAATATATATTTTTTGAAAAATAAATCACTGAAAATTTCAGATGTGTATTTACTAAATTGTTCACGTGGTTTAAAGAAATATTCACACATTTTTCCTTAAATGTTTATACATTTATGAAAATATTCCTGAAATTTAAAAAAATATTTAAGCCATTCAACGAAATGTTGGTGACATATTATAATTTTTTTGCACCATTGAAATGTTCACACGTTTAAAAAATCATGATATTTTTTGAAAATGTTCATGACATGCCAAACTTTGTTCGCCCAAATTTCAAAAATGTTTATGGCATATATAAAACAACATGTAATGATTTAAAAAATGGTTAAAACACTTACAAATATTCACATGTTTATAAAATGTTAAGAAGTCATGAAATTTTAAAATGTTCACCCGTTTTAAAATATGTTCATGACATTTTTAAAAAGCTTCATGGAAATCTCACTTGATGGATTTCGATGACCACAACTAAAGCCGGGAGTGAAACATAGTAACAAGACAAAATCGATGGACCATTGGTGGAGCCTCGTCAACATATAACTCGAAAGCATAATAATGGTACTTACATACCTTGTCAAAAAGGCCCCCTTGATATCATCAAGTTGGATCATACCATCCCATAGAGTTTATACATCGATGTAGTTATTCACTAGTGCAGAAAAGCCTAGCTATGGCGTGCCAAAAGGGCTTTACTAGGATGGATGCCCGATGCCACCAATATGGTGCCATTGTTAAGAAATATTGGTGGCGTTGGTGGCCATGTCAGCAGTATTTGGGATATCTATGGCGTTGGATAAAATTGCATGACGGCAATATCATATGTACCTATGGAGTTGGGACTTCTCCGCATAACATAAATATGTAGAAACCTTGGAGGCATTGCATATATTTGCACACCATTACTTAGCCTTTGACGAACTTTCTGGTTAACATAGAATCTATGAGTTTTTTCTTCCAATTACTACTACTAACATTATTCAATCTAGTATCCAAGAATTTATTAAGCTCATCCTGCAAGTTTGAAAGCATCTGAAAAACGTTGTCACGATAGCGGAAAAAGGGTGCACGGCGGGCATTGCCGGCCGGCCAATTCCGATGAAAGCTGGATGCGCGTGAGGGCTCTAGGTGACCAGCGTGATGAGGCGCATCGGCTGGTTGTTGCGGCGGGAGCCAGGGTGCCTGGTGCTAGTGGCGGCGGCGCTCGGGTGCATGTGGGCAGCTGTGAAGGACCATGGAGATAGGCAAGATCAGTAGCGGGGTGGCAAGTATGGGGCAACAAGAGCTTGCTGGACAGCGCGAGGCGCCTGGGAGAGCTTGGCAGCGACGAGCTCTTCGGCAATGGCAGACAATGGCTTCAGTTATGGCAGCTACCTTAGTAGGAGGACGAAATCAACGAAGGTGAAAGTGGGTAAATGCACGTGATGTCATAGTGAACTGGTATGGCATCTTTTCTGGCTCAGGAAGGCTCTAAAGTGCCTGAATCGACATTGGCGATCTTCGGATTCCAACGAGGAACATGACAATGGTTAGCACGATGCAGTGTGCCTGAGCTTGAGTTCTTCTATGGAGATGTTCAAGGCATCTAGGCGGAGCTCCTAGATTTGTTGGTGTGCCAAGGGGTGGCCGCGAGGACAGAGGATGGCGGCGAAGTTTTCTCTCCGAGACGCTCTGGAGAGAGATAGAGAAGGGGAGAGGGAGCTGCAAAAGAGGGAAGGAGTAGAGGAGGCCATGCACGTCCCTATAGCGTGAAGATATGATCGGGGACGCATAGGGCAGCACGAAGCAGGAGGTGGCCGTCGAAGCACAAACGCGCAACATGCAGCATGCTCCTAGAGAGGGGTTGTAGATAACCCTGCCCCTCAATGGGTTTGTCTGGGCCGAAACTTACAACAGGTAAGTCCCGGGTACAATACTTCTTTTCTTTAATTCTTATATCTAAAAAAACAGATGTGTGGGACCGACCCACAGGACAAATACCACCCTTGACCGTGTCCGCTTTAGTATCCAGTCTGGGCAAACCACCTAGGGGGTGTCTGGTATGGGATTGTTTGGGGGGTAAGGGAACCGAAAAAAGTCAAGGGTAATGTGAACCACCAACTTAGTTCAGGGTAGTAAAATAGACTTTTTCTTATAATACATTTGGTGAATTTGACCAAATTATGCAATCTAAAAAGGATAACCATAATAACATAAACCAAATGAGTACCTTCGGAAAATTATACTTTCAAGGGATGTATCAAGGGGGAGGAAGGAAGGATCAAAGGGCATCCAGCAGTGAACATGCATTATTAGAAGGGCAGCGGCACTTTCGAATCTCGCACGTGTCAATGACTTTGGAGGCGCCGTGACACATGAGCTGATGCACACAAGCTAGTGCAGAGTGAGGGCCCGGGTTTCTTAACACAAAGATCTTAGATAAAGATGCGGAAGGACAGGGGGAGAGCAAGATCGGTAATTGGTGGTGCGGGAATCACCCACAATCTTCATCGGTGCTCTGATGAGGTGGAAATGTGGTGATGCGAAACAACCGCGAGGCAACGAGGATCAAGGGTGGTGACACAGCTCGGGTCGGCCGGCGCAAGATTGTCTTTGAGTGTTGGAATCAGGATGCTTCGTGCCCTAGCGCAGCTTGTGGGTTGGGCGAGTAGGCACTTCAATCTGAGTCGTTGCAATAGCTCCCGACATCCAGATCAAAATGGTTGTGGCTGGTGCGGCTGGATGAAGGGCGACAGGCTAGCGGCAGCAGGCAGATAATGATGTGTAGTGGAGGAGACAAGTGGCGGTGGGGTCGAAGGGAAACTAGGGGTTTGCCCCCTCCTAATTAGGGTTTTCTCCGAATGGAAGGTTGAGCCTTCTGTATTCAACAAAGGAATTTTTGTTCTATTTGTGCTCATTTTGGAGGGTTTTCAGTAGGCTAAATTGCCAAGGGATGAGACAAAGAAGAGGCCTTGTTATCAATTTATCTGTTTCTTTCTTTTCACGTGTGCAGTATGTTTCACATAACAAAGCTTTATTTATATATTTTCCTCACATTTTTCTTTGCTTTTGCTATATTTTATAAAGGTATTAAATATTTTTTTAAACACACTAAAAATGCCTATTGTGTATATACAAAATTTATTACGCGGCTTAAAGAATGTCACACCTTGATAATAAAATGTTTATATATTTATGAAAATGCTCATGACATTTAAAAAATTATTTGAACCATTCAAAAAATGTTCATGACATTTTATGAATTATTTGCACCATTCAAGAGAAATGTTCACATGTTAAAAAAATCATGATATTTTTTAAAATGTTCATGCCATGCCAAACTTTGAGCATGCAAATTGTAAAAATGTTTATGACATATATAAAGTGCTTTTAGCCATTTAAAAAAGTTCAAAACACTTACATAATATTCACATGTTTATAAAATGTTAAAACATAATGAAATTTAAAAATGCTCACCTATCTTAAAATATGTTCATGACATTTTCAAAAATGTTCATGAAAAACTCACTTTATGGCTTTCAAAGGCCACAACAAGAGGCCGCCCTAAACACAGGAACAATACGAAGTCGATGGACCATTGGTGGGCCCGCGTCAATATATAACTCGGAAGCATAATAATCGTACTTAATTACCTTGTTAAAAAGGCCCCCTTGATATCATGTTGAATCATACCATCGCATAGTGTTGTATAGACCGAACGAGGTATTCATCCAATAACTGACTTCATATCGTCATCTCAAACGGGATGTTAGGCTACCAGATGACCTCCTAGAAGAATGACCACGGTAAACAGTTGTGCCCCACCCATCGCCACGTCTTCTGTCTTTGTCATTTCTACACATACTTGGTTACGAGTTGCCTTTTTCAAAGCAAACTTACCCCAGTCATCATTATCATGCACCTTCTCAGCCTTCTAGGATCATGCCACCTATCAGATGATGCATTAGAATGCCTTTCCTTGATATCTTTATTTAACCTATCCACGTGTTCCTGCTCACACTAAGTACCGCCTTGGTGCGTGAACACATTAGGTTTTAGGTTTGACGAATCATCAAGTTGATTTCCATTATCATTAATGAGATCCTTAATAGGGAGCAAATCTCCATCTTATTGGTGATCATATGTATTCATAGGAGGACAGTAATCTTGAATGATCTCAACAATATGAGGAGAAATTTCTTTTCTATCCCACTTGGACCTCCCTTCCGTAGCAACACCAGCCAGTTTATCCTTTTAGGCTAATGATAGTGGATGTTCAATAGTATCATATATTTATCTCCCTTCTAGCTTATCCAACAATGTTCTTATTCTCTCTGAAATAGTCAAAGAATGTGTATATTGTGAAGCAAAAGACATCACTTCAAAAAAAACTTGGGACATACAAAGTGATATTAGTTGTGACTGAAAGAAAGATAGGTTGAACTACAATGCAGATAAAGCACACATGCATACTATGTGCAAAAGATTTAGATATGCATAATAAGTCAAAAAGTAAAAAATTAAATTGCACAAAAGTTGTATGACAAAGTTGGATCCAAGGCACGAAAAAAACATTTTCTAGAGGGGCATGTATTTTCACTAATAGCGGAAGAGCTCCTTCTATGAAGCCAGGACATGACATATGTTTTGAGAGTGTCTTAAAACTATCTCACATGTGGGACATTTAATGTCACATGTACATTCCAAATTTCAGACATGATGCAGGATATCTTTATAGACACGCTGAAAGAGAATTTTCTTTTCTATTTGCCCCCAAACTCCATAGGTGAACTAAAGTGACATACATGTCTATGCAGCAAAATATTACATGATTTTTTGCAAACGAAGCTAAAAATATCTATAACATGGAAACAAATAACTATAAATGTTCAACATCAGCAGTGTGTGATTACCCACAAGTGTAGGGGATCGCAACAGTTTTCGAGGGTAGAGTATTCAACCCAAATTTATTGATTCGACACAAGGGGGCCAAATAATATTCTCTAGTATTAGCAGCTTAGTTGTCAATTCAACCACACCTGAAAGACTTAATATCTGCAGAAAAGTATTTAGTAGCAAACTAGTATGGAAGTAACGGTGACAGTAGCAGAAGTAACAATAGAAGTTTTGTAGCAATCATATCAGTGGCAACGGAAAAGTAACGGAGCAAAGATCATTATGAAACGAACTCGTAGGCAATGGATCAATGATGGATAATTATGTCGGATGGCATTCATCATGCAACAGTTATAACATACGGTGACACAGAACTAGCTATAATTCATCATTATAATGTAGGCATCTATTCTGAATATAGCCATACGTGCTTATTGAAAAGAACTTGCATGACATCTTTTGTCCTACCCTCCCGTGGCAGCGGGGTCCTATTGTTAATCATACTAAATCACATGCATATGCTGAAACAACATATAGGTGCCTAGGCGGCTTTGATCTAAATGATGAGCAACTAATGTACTATGTGTGTGCTAAGTGTATGAACATATTTGAGACCTACAAGTGATGGGATGGTTGATGGGCAGTGGCGACCCCCCCCCTTGGGCACTGCTAAATAAGGTCTAGAATTTTATTTAGTCTTATTGTATAATCTGGAAGGTATTGTTTGGCCAAGTTATTCAAATACGGAAAGAAATATGTATATAAATTAGGGAAAATCATAAATAAAAGGTTGCAATTATAGATATAGAATGAAATCAGAAAAGAAAGACTATTTAGGAGCCATCGGCAAAAATAAGATCAAGAAAATGATGGCAATTGGGGCATAGGAGTTGAAAGGAGTACCATTGCCCATGATGTCGAAGTAGATGTTACTAGACCGCCAACCAATGAGAAGGAACTGCGATGCAAACAATTGAAGTTTAGTTTAAGAGTAGGAAAAATTCGAGGCTTGTGTATTTCAATTTCCAAAATGAAGATGCATTAACCCTAAGGTTTTTGCTAGCGCGGGCCGGCAAGATTGTGGGGCGGCGGCGGCGACCAAGGGAGAGGGTCGCGGGCGGGAAAGATCGTGAGGCGGCATGGGCCGGCAAGATTGTGGGGCGGCGGCTGCACAAAGGGAGGGTCGGAGGATGGAAGGATTGTGGGGCGGTGCCGGCGTCGAAGGGAGAGGGTCGCAAGCCGGAAGGAT
>NC_041382.1:744421962-744438431 GCF_002162155.2 Triticum dicoccoides | reverse complement strand
AGGCCGAAAGGATTGTCGGGAGGCGCGGGCCGGCAGGATTGTGGGGCCGGCGGCGCCACCATCCAAGGGAGAGGGTCGCAAGCCGGAAGGATTGTGGGGCGGTGCGGGACGGCAGGATTCAGGGGCGCCGGCGCCGGCCTAGGGAGAGGGTTGTGGGAGGGGGGCGGCGCGGGGTAGCAAGATTGTGGGGCGGGCGACGGCGGCTAAGGGAGACCATAGGAGAGGTTTTGGTGGGGGTGGCTGGCCGATCTAGGTTTCAATGGGGATTCAGCAAGCAAATAGAAAAAAACAGTGATACATCAACATATGATTTTTTGCATCCCAACTCTAAAAGAAAAATATGCCCAACAAGGTTAACTACATGTATAAGGTTAGTTTGTAACTAGAATTTATTGAACTTTCCCTATGACAGTGCATAAACAACGTTCCTCTCGATATGTGGGCAGGCTCAATATCCACTGCCTACCATCCCCATGCAGATGGATATGGAAATCATATTGCTGGTCAAAGCAAACATTCTACTTCTAGTTATTGATGATTTAGGAAAGATTAAGTACTAGAGACCTATGAGTAGAAAGAACTTCCATGTGGATGATGCTTTATGTGTTTGTACTAAAAAATGATACTAAGATCCTAATACATTTATTCTTCAGCTGTCATTTTAGAGAGAGTTTCTAGTTCACACTGGTGGCATAGCCCGGAATAAAATGGAGGGTGTGCACACTTCAAAAAAATCTACCTAATCTAAGTGTCACACAATATTCGGCAAAAGAATGACATAAATAGCTCAATCAAGGTTCACAACATTCTAGTTCAAGAATAACGATGGTGGATTTAACCAAATTACACACTCTAAAAAGGATAACCATAGTAACATGCGCCAGAAGAGTACTTTCAAATAATTGTACTTTGATGGAAGAATCAAGGAGGAGGGAGGAAGAACTAAGGAACTCGAGAAATAGGTAGGAAGGATCAAAGGGATATCTGGCGGTGAACCTGCGATGTTACATGGTGGCAGCACTTCCAAATATCGCGTGGGTCAATGGCTCAGGAGGTGGCGCAACATGAGAACTCTTGCGCACGAGCTAGGGCATAGGAAGCGCCCGAGTATTCAGACAAAGAGATTTGAGGTAGAGAGAGATGCATAATGAAGGGGAGGGGGGAAAGAGGGAATACGATGCCGTAGGAATTGATACGTCTCCAACGAATCTATAATGTTTGATTGCTCCATGCTATATTATCTACTGTTTTCAATGTTTATGGGCTTTCTTATACACTTTTATATCATTTTTGGGACTAACCTATTAACCCAGAGCCCAGTGCCAGTTTCTGTTTTTACCTTGTTTTAGGGTTTCAAAGAAAAGGAAAACCAAACGGAGTCCAATTGACCTGAAATTTCATGGAACTCATTTTTGGAAGGAAAGAAGCCCAGAAGACTTGGAGTGCACGTCGGGGGACCTACGAGGAGGCCACGAGGCAGGGGGAGCGCCCTCCACCCTCGTTGGGCCCTCGTGGCCCCCCTGACGTACTTCTTCCGCCTATATATCTCCATATACCCTAAAAACATCCAGGAACACAATAGATCGGGAGTTTCACCGCAGAAACCTCTGTAGCCACCGAAAGCCAATCTAGACCCGTTCCGGCACCCTGTCGGAGGGGGGAATCCCTCTCCGGTGGCCATCTTCATCATCCCGGTGCTCTCCATGACGAGGAGGGAGTAGTTCTCCCTCGGGGCTGAGGCTATGTACCAGTAGCTATGTGTTTGATCTCTCTCTCTCGTGTTCTTGAGGTGATACGATCTTGATGTATCGCGAGCTTTGCTATTATAGTTGGATCTTATGTTTCTCCTCCCCCTCTACTCTCTTGTAATGAATTGAGTTTCCCCTTTGGAGTTATCTTATCGGCTTGAGTCTTTAAAGATTTGAGAACACTTGATGTATGTCTTGTCGTGTGTATCTGTGGTGACAATGGGATACCACGTGATTCACTTGATGTATGTTTTGGTGATCAACTTGCGGGTTCCGCCCATGAACCTATGCATAGGGGTTGGTACATGTTTTCGTCGTGATTCTCCGGTAGGAACTTTGGGGCACTCTTTGAGGTTCTATGTGTTGGTTGAATAGATGAATCCGAGATTGTGTGATGCATATCGTATAATCATACCCACGGATACTTGAGGTGACATTGGAGTATCTTGGTGACGTTAGGGTTTTGGTTGATTTGTGTCTTAAGGTGTTATTCTAGTATGAAGTCTAGGGCAGTTTGTGACACTTATAGGAATAGCCCAACGGATTGATTGGAAAGAATAACTTTGAGGTTGTTTCGTACCCTACCATAATCTCTTCGTTCGTTCTCCACTATTAGTGACTTTGGAGTGACTCTTTGTTGCATGTCGAGGGATAGTTATGTGATCCAATTATGTTATTATTGTTGAGGGAACTTGCACTAGCGAAAGTATGAACCCTAGGCCTTATTTCCTGTCATTACAATACCGTTTACGCTCACTTTTATCACTTGCTACCTTGCTTTTTTATATTTTCAGATTACAAAAACTATTATCTACTATCCATATACCACTTGTATCACCATCTCTTCGCCGAACTAGTGCACCTATACAATTTACATTGTATTGGGTGTGTTCGGGACACAAGAGACTCTTTGTTATTTGGTTGCAGGGTTGCTTGAGAGAGACTATCTTCATCCTACGCCTCCTACGGATTGATAAACCTTAGGTCATCCACTTGAGGGAAATTTGTTACTGTCCTACAAACCTCTGCACTTGGAGGCCCAACAACGTCTACAAGAAGAAGGTTGTGTAGTAGACATGAAGATCTTTTCTGGCGCCGTTGCCGGGGAGGCTAGGTAAGCGGCACTCACACCCTGTCAACTAAGCTCTTTTCTGGCACCGTTGCCGGGGAGGTGAGTGCTTGAAGATATATCTTTAGGTCTTGCAATCGAGTCTTTCAGTTTCTTGTTTTATCACTAGTTTAGTTCATAAAAGAAAATTACAAAAAAATGGAATTGAGAGTACCTCATATGCTTCATCTTTTTAATATCTATTATGAAAATAAGGATTCCGAAAATTGTGCCAAAGTATTAGAATAAGAATGCATTAGAATGTTTGGCACTAAATATTTGAATGATGAGCATGATTGCAATGTTGTTAGTATGAATTCCTTGAATCTCCATGATGCTAATGATATGCAAAGCCACAAGCTTGGGGAAGCTATGTTTGATGAAGATGATAATTTTGTCCCCCAAGTTTTGATGAGAAAATTTATTATGATGAAAGCATGCCTCCTATTTATGATGATTATATTGATGAAAGTGGAATTGGAGAGGTCATGACTTTATTTTGTGATGAATCCACTATTTCGAAAGAGGTTCCAATTGATTATGAGAACAAAGTTGCTATCTATGATGATTATTGTGATGACTTGTATGCTATAAAGAATAATGATATCCATGAATCTTGTCATCATGATTTTAGTTTTCAATTGGATTATGCCTCACATGATAGTTATTTTGTTGATTTTGCTCCCACTATTATTCATGAGAAGAAATTTGCTTATGTGGAGAGTAATAAAAATTCTATGCTTGTAGATCATGAAAAGAATGCTTTAGGTGCTGGTTATATTGTTGAATTCATTCATGATGCTACTGAAAATTATTATGATGGAGGAATATATGCTTGTAGGAATTGCAATAATATAAAGTTTCCTCTCTATGTGCTTAAAATTTTGAAGTTTTGCTTGTTTTACCTTCCTATATGCAAGTTGATTCTTGTTCCCACAAGTTGTTTGCTCACAAAATCCCTATGCATAGGAAGTGGGTTAGACTTAAATGTGCTAGTCATATTCTTTATGATGCTCTCTTTATGTTTCAATTCTTATCCTTTATGTGAGCATCATTGAAATCATCATGCCTAGCTAGGGGCATTAAACGATAGCGCTTGTTGGGAGGCAACCCAACTTTATTTTTGTTCCTTGCTTTTTGCTCCTGTTTAGTAATAAATAATTCATCGAGCCTCTGTTTATATGTTGTTTTATGCTTTTAATTAGTGTTTGTGCCAAGTAGAACCTTTGGGAAGACTTGGGGGAAGTCTTTGTGATCATGCTGTAAAAAACAGAAACTTTAGTGCTCACGAGAATTGCTGCCATTTTTTATTGGATAGTTATATTTAGTTAATTATTTTTGCAGATGATTAATAGATAAATTCCTCAGGTCTAGAAATTTATTTGAGAATTTTATGAGTTCCAGAAGTATACGTTTGATCTAGATTACTACAGACTGTTCTGTTTTTTAACAGATTCTGTTTTTCGTGTGTTGTTTGCTTATTTTGATGAATCTATGGCCAGTAAAAGAGTTTATAAACCGTAGAGAAGTTGGAATAAAGTAGATATAACACCAATATAAATAAAGAATTAGTTCATTACAGTACCTTGAAGTGGTGATTTATTTTCTTATACTAACGGAGCTTACGAGTTTTCTGTTAAGTTTTGTGTTGTGAAGTTTTCAAGTTTTGGGTAAGGATTCGATGGATTATGGAATAAGGAGTGGCAAGAGCCTAAGCTTGGGTATGACCAAGGCACACCAAGGTAATATTCAAGGATAAACAAGAGCCTAAGCTTGGGGATGCCCCGGAAGGCATCCCCTCTTTCGTCTTCGTTCATCGGTAACTTTACTTGGAGCTATATTTTTATTCGCCACATGATATGTGGTTAGTTTGGAGCTTCAATTTATTTTGTTAGGATTTGCTTGCTGTTATTTAGAACAATGTTTTGCATATTTTATTTCAATAAAAGTGGCATTGATAGCCTTTACTATGCCTATTTTAGAAGTCCACATGTTGCTGTTTGAAACCAGAAAGTTTACTGCTGTTGCAATAATTCCCTAGAAAAGTCAGAATGTCATAAAATGTTGAAACCTATTGCATATTAAGCTCTGATAAATTTAATACAGTGGTAATTTTCTTTCATAATTTTTTGAGCTAGGGAAGTATGGATGTTGCAGCATTCTTTACAGACTATCCTGTTTAGGCAGATTGATGTTATGTTTGCATTGTTTGCATATGTTTGCTTATTTAATGATTATATTTGAGGATAGGAATATTAGCATTTAGTATGCAATGTTGAATAATAATTTTAGTGATTTGCTATAGTAGAGTATGATAAGGTTTTTGCAATGGTTTATACTAACTTATCTCACGAGTCCTTGTTGAGTTTTGTGTGGATGAAGCTTTTGAGATTTAGGGAGACCGTGATATGAGAGGAATTAAGGAGACACAAAACTCAAGCTTGGGTATTCCCAAGGCATAACAAGATAATATTTCAAGAAGTCTCAAGCATCTAAGCTTGGGGATGCTCCGGTTGGCATCCCACCTTTCTTCTTCAACAACTATCGGTTAGTTTCGGTTGATCCTAAGTTTTTGCTTCTTCACATGATGATTGCTATTCTTAGAATGTCATTTTATTTTATTTATTTTTGCTTGCTGTTTGAATAAAATATCAAGATCTGAAATTCTTAAATGTTAGAGAGTCTTCACATAGTTGCATAATTATTCAACTACTCATTGATCTTCACTTATATCTTGCGGAGTAGTTTGTTGTTGCTCTAGTGCTTCACTTATATCTTTTAGAGCACGGTGGTGGATTTGTTTTATAGAAATTATTGATCTCTCATGCTTCCCTTATATTATTTTGAGAGTCTTAAATAGCATGGTAATTTTCTTAAAATCCTAATATGCTAGGTATACAAGATTAATAATAAAACCTTCTTATGAGTGTATTGAATACTAAGAGAAGTTTGATGCTTGATGATTATTTTGAGATATGGAGGTAATAATATCAAAGTCATGCTAGTTGAGTAGTCGTGAATTTGAGGAATACTTGTGTTGAAGTTTGCAAGCCCCGTAGCATGCACGTATGGTAAACGTTGTGTAACAAATTTGAAACATGAGGTGTTATGTGATTGTCTTCCTTATGAGTGGCGGTCGGGGACGAGCGGTGGTCTTTTCCTACCAATCTATCCCTCTAGGAGCATGCGCGTAGTACTGCGGTTTTTGATGACTTGTAGATTTTTGCAATAAGTATGTGAGTTCTTTATGACTAATGTTGAGTCCATGGATTATACGCACTCTCACCCTTCCATCATTGCTAGCCTCTTCGGTGTCGTGCATTGCCCTTTCTCACTTTGAGAGTTGGCGCAAACTTCGCCGGTGCATCCAAACCCCGTGATATGATACGCTCTTTCACACATAAACCTCCTTATATCTTCCTCAAAACAGCCACCATACCTACCTATTATGGCATTTCCATAGCCATTCCGAGATATATTGCCATGCAACTTTCCATCATTCCGTTCATCATGACACATTCATCATTGTCATATTGCTTAGCATGATCATGTAGTTGACATAGTATTTGTGGCAAAGCCACCGTTCATAATTCTTTCATACATGTCACTCTTGGTTCATTGCATATCCCGGTACACCGCCAGAGGCATTCATATAGAGTCATCTTTGTTCTAGTATCGAGTTGTAATCATTGAGTTGTAAATAAATAGAAGTGTGATGATCATCATTATTAGAGCATTGTCCCAAGTGAGGAATAAAAAAAAGAAAGGCCATAAAAAGAGAAGTCCCAAAAAAAGAGAAAAAGGCCATAAATAGAGAAAAGGCCCAAAAAATGAGAGAAAAAGAGAGAAGGGACAATGTTACTATCCTTTTACCACACTTGTGCTTCAAAGTAGCACCATGATCTTCATAGTAGAGAGTCTCTCATGTTATCACTTTCATATACTAGTGAGAATTTTTCATTATAGAACTTGGCTTGTATATCCAACAATGGGCCTCGTCAAGTGCCCTAGATCTTCATGAGCAAGCAAGTTGGATGCACACCCACTAGTTTCTATTGTTGAGCTTTCATACATTTATAGCTCTAGTGCATCCGTTGCATGCCAATCCCTACTCCTTACATTAACATCAATCGATGGGCATCTCCATAGCCCATTGATTAGCCTCGTTGATGTGAGACCTTCTCCTTTTTTGTCTTCTCCACACAATCCCCCTCATTATATTCTATTCCACCCATAGTGTTATATCCATGGCTCACGCTCATGTATTGCGTGAAAGTTTATAGGTTTGAGATTACTAAAGTATGAAACAATTGCTTGGCTTGTCATCGGGGTTGTGCATGATGAGAGCATTCTTGTGTGATGAAAATGGAGCATGACTAAACTATATGATTTTGTAGGGATGAACTTTCTTTGGCCATGTTATTTTGAGAAGACATAACTGCTTAGTTAGTATGCTTGAAGTATTATCATTTTTATGTCAATATGAAGTTTTGTCTTGAATCTTTCGGACATGAATATTCATACCACAATTAAGAAGAATTACATTGAAATTATGCCAAGTAGCACTCCGCATCAAAAATTCTGTTTTTATCATTTACCTACTCGAGGACGAGCATGAATTAAGCTTGGGGATGATGATACGTCTCCAACGTATCTATAATTTTTGATTGCTCCATGCTATATTATCTACTATTTTGAATGTTTATGGGCTTTATTATACACTTTTATATCATTTTTGGGACTAACCTATTAACCTAGATCCCATTGCCAGTTTCTGTTTTTACCTTGTTTTAGGGTTTCGAAGAAAAGGAAAATCAAACGGAGTCCAATTGACCTGAAACTTCACGGAACTCATTTTTGGAAGGAAAGAAGCCCAGAAGACTTGGAGTGCACGTCGGGGGACCTACGAGGAGGCCACGAGGCAGGGGGCGCGCCCACCCCCCTAGGGCGCGCCCTCCATCCTCGTGGGCCCCTCGTGGCCCCCTTGACGTACTTCTTCCGCCTATATATCTCCATATACCCTAAAAACATCTAGGAACACAATAGATCGGGAGTTCCGCCGCCAGAAGCCTCCGTAGCCACGGAAACCTATCTAGACCCGTTCCCGCACCCTGCCGGAGGGGGGGAATCCCTCTCTGGTGGCCATCTTCATCGTCCTGGTGCTCTCCATGACGAGGAGGGAGTAGTTCTCCCTCGGGGCTGAGGGTATGTACCAGTAGCTATGTGTTTGATCTCTCTCTCTCTCTCGTGTTCTTGAGGTGATACGATCTTGATGTATCGCGAGCTTTGCTATTATAGTTGGATCTTATGTTTCTCCTCCCCCTCTACTCTCTTGTAATGAATTGAGTTTCCCCTTTGGAGTTATCTTATCGGCTTGAGTCTTTAAAGATTTGAGAACACTTGATGTATGTCTTGCCGTGCGTATATGTGGTGACAATGGGATACCATGTGATTCAATTGATGTATGTTTTGGTGATCAACTTGTGGGTTCCGCCCATGAACCTATGCATAGGGGTTGGCACACGTTTTCGTCAATATTCTCCGGTAGGAACTTTGGGGCACTCTTTGAGGTTCTATGTGTTGGTTGAATAGATGAATCCGAGATTGTGTGATGCATATCGTATAATCATACCCACGGATACTTGAGGTGACATTGGAGTATCTAGGTGACGTTAGGGTTTTGGTTGATTTGTGTCTTAAGGTGTTATTCTAGTATGAAGTCTAGGGCAGTTTGTGACACTTATAGGAATAGCCCAACTGATTGATTGGAAAGAATAACTTTGAGGTGGTTTCGTATCCTACCATAATCTCTTCGTTCGTTCTCCACTATTAGTGACTTTGGAGTGACTCTTTGTTTCATGTCGAGGGATGGTTATGTGATCCAATTATGTTATTATTGTTGAGGGAACTTGCACTAGCGAAAGTGTGAACCCTAGGCCTTATTTCCTATCATTGAAATACCATTTACGCTCACTTTTATCACTTGCTACCTTGCTTTTTTTATATTTTCAGATTACAAAAACGGTTATCTACTATCCATATACCACTTTAATCACCATCTCTTCACCGAAATAGTGCACTTATACAATTTACATTGTATTGGGTGTGTTGGGGACACAAGAGACTCTTTGTTATTTGGTTGTAGGGTTGCTTGAGAGAGACCATCTTCATCCTACGCCTCCTATGAATTGATAAACCTTAGGTCATCCACGTGAGGGAAATTTGCTACTGTCCTACAAACCTCTGCACTTGGAGGCCCAAGAACGTCTACAAGAAGAAGGTTGTGTAGTAGACATCAGGAATCACCAGCAATCTTCGGCGGCGCTTCGACAATGTGGAAAGGTGGCGATGTGATACAACATCGGGGCGAGGAGGATCTCGAGCGGTGACGCGGCTTGGGGCGGTGGGCCCAAGACTCGCTCTAAAGGCTAAGATCGGGCTGGTATGGGCCCTAACATAGCTGGTCGGTTGGGCGAGCGGGCGTGATCTAGGAGTTGGATCAGCTCCCGCCGGCCAGATCTACGTGGTTGTGGCTAGTGTGGGTGGAGGATTGGTGACAAGCGGGTGATGGGGCGTGGATCCCGATGTGTAGTGGAGGAGACATGTGGCAGCAGGGTGGGATGAAAACAAGGGGTTTGTCCCCCTCCTAATTAGAGTTTGCTCCAAATGAAAGGCGGGGCCTTCCTTTTCTTTTAAGTAAAGGGGTTTTGGGTTGTGCTTGGGCTGGTTCTGAGGTTTTTCTATCGGCTAGATTGCCCAAGGGATGAGATAAAAAAGAGGCCTTGCTAGCCTAACAAAGCATTATTTCTATTTTACTCCCATTTTTATTTGCTTTTTCTATATTTTTAGACATTTGGTTAAAATATATATTTTTTGAAAAATAAATCACTGAAAATTTCAGATGTGTATTTACTAAATTGTTCACGTGGTTTAAAGAAATATTCGCACATTTTTCATAAAATGTTTATACATTTATGAAAATATTCCTGACATTTAAAAAATTATTTGAACCATTCAACGAAATGTTGGTGACATATTATAAGTTTTTTTGCACCATTGAAACGTTCACACATTTAAAAAATCATGATATTGTTTTAAAATGTTCATGACATGCCAAACTTTGTTCACCTAAATTTTAAAAATGTTTGTGGCATATATAAAACAACATGTAATGATTTTAAAAATGGTCAAAACACTTACAAATATTCACAGGTTTATAAAATGTTAAGAAGTCATTGAATTTAAAAATGTTCACCCGTTTTAAAATATGTTCATGACATTTTCTTAAAAGGTTCATGCAAATCTCACTTGATGGATTTCGATGACCACAACTAAAGGCGGCACTGAAACATAGTAAGAAGACAAAATCGATGGACCATTGGTGGAGCCTCGTCAACATATAACTCGAAAGCATAATAATGGTACTTACTTACCTTGTGAAAAAGGCCCCCTTGATATCATCAAGTTGGATCATACCATCCCATAAAATTTATACATCGATGGAGATATTCACTAGTGCAGAAAAGCCTAGCTATGGCGTGCCAAAAAGGGCTTTACTGGCATGGACGCCGATGCCACCAATATGGTGCCATTGTTAAGAAATAGTGCTGGCGTTGGTGGCGAAGTCAGTAGTATTCAGGATATCTATGGCGTTGGATAAAATTGCATGAAGGCAATATCATATGTACCTATGGAGTTGGGACTTCTCTGCATAACATAAATATGTAGAAACCTTGGAGGCATTGCATATCTTTGCACGCCATTACTTAGTTTGAAAGCATCTGAAAAACGTTGTCACGATGGCGGAAAAACGGTGCACTGCAGGCATTGTCGGCCGGCCAATTCTGATGAAAGCTGGATGCACGCAAGGGCTCTGGGTGACCAGCGCAATGAGGCATGTCGGCTAGTTGTTGCGGCGGGAACCAGGGTGGCTGGTGCTACTGGTGGAGGTGCTCGGGTGCATGCGGGCAGCTGTGAAGGACCATGCAGACATGCAAGATGAGTAGTGGGGTGGCAAGTGCGGGGCCACAAGAGCTTGCGGGACAGCGCGAGGCGCCTGGGAGAGCTTGGCAGCGACGAGCTCTTCGGCAATGGTGGACAACGACTTTGGTTATGGCAGCTACCTTAGTAGGAGGACGAAATCAACGAAGGTCAAAGAGGGTAAATGCACATGATGTCACAGTGAACTCGTATGGCCTCTTTTCTGGCTCGGGAAGGCTCTAAAGTGCCTGAATCAACATCGGCGATCTTCGGATTCCAATGAAGAAGATGACAGAGGTTAGCATGATCCAGTGTGTCTGAGCTCGAGTTCTTCTATGGAGATGTTCAAGGTATCTAGGCGGAGCTCCTAGATTTGTTGGTGTGGCAAGGGGTTGCCGCGAGGGCAGAGGGTGGCGGTGAAGTTTTCTCTCCGAGACGCTCTAGAGAGAGCTAGAGAAAGGGAGAGGGAGCTTCAAAAGAGGGAAGAAGTAGATGAGGCCATGCACATCTCTATGGCGTGAAGATATGCTCGGGGACGCGTAGGGCAGCGCGAAGCAGGAGCTGGCCGTCGAAACACAAACGCGCAGCATGCAACATGCTCCTAGAGAGGGGTTGTAGATGACCCTGCCCCTCAATGGGTTTGTCTGGGCCGAAACTTACAACATGTAAGGCCCAGGTACAATACTTCTTTTCTTTAATTCTTAGATTTTAAATAAACTGGCGAGTGGGACCGACCCGCGTGACAAATACCACCCTTGACCATGTCTGCATCAGTATTCAGTCTGGGCAAACCACCTAGGGGGTGTCTGGTATGGGATTGTTTGGGGGGGTAAGGGAACTGAAAAAAGTCAGGGGGTAATGTGAACCACCAACTTTGTTCAGCGTAGTAAAATAGACTTTTTCTTATAATACCTGTGGTGAATTTGACAAAGTTATGCAATCTAAAAAGGATAACCATAATAACATAAACCAGAAGAGTACCTTCGGAAAATTATACTTTCAAGGGAGGGGGGGAAGGAAGGATCAAAGGGCATCCAGCAGTGAACATGCATTGTTAGAAGGGCAGCGGCGCTTTCGAATCTCACGCGTGTCAATGACTTAGGAGGCTGCATGACACATGAGCTCATGTGCACAAGCTAGTGCAGAGCGAGCGCCCGGGTTTCTTGACACAAAGATCTCAGATAAAGAAAGATGCAGAAGGACAAGGGGAGAGCAAGAGGTAATGGGTGGTGCGGGAATCACCCACAATCTTCGTCGGTGCTCTGATGAGGTGGAAAGGCGGTGATTCGAAACAACCGCGAGGCAAGGAGGATCAAGGGTGGTGACACAGCTCGGGTCGGCAGGCACAAGATTGGCTTTGAGTGTTGGAATCAGGCTGCTTCGTGCCCTAGTGCAGCTTGTGGGTTGGGAGAGTAGGTGCTTCAATCTAAGGCGTTGCAATAGCTCCCGACGGCCAGAACAAAATGGTTGTGGCTGCTGCGGCTGGATGAAAGGTGACATGCTAGCGGCAGCAGGCAGATAACGATGTGTAGTGGAGGAGACAAGTGGCGGTGGGGTCAAAGGGAAACTAGGGGTTTGCCCCCTCCTAATTAGGGTTTTCTCCAAATGGAAGGTTGAGCCGTCTATATACAGCAAAGGAATTTTTGTTCTATCTGCGCTCATTTTGGCGGGTTTTCAGTAGGCTAAATTGCCAAGGGGTGAGACAAAAAAGAGGCCTTGTTATCAATTTATCTGTTTCTTTCTTTTCACGTGTGCCTTATGTTTCACATAACAAAACTTTATTTACATATTTTCCTCACATTTTTCTTTGCTTTTGCTATATTTTATAAAGGTATTAAATATATTTTTAAACACACTAAAAATTCCTATTGTGTATTTACAAAATTGATTACGCGGCTTAAAGAATATTCACACCTTGATAATAAAATGTTTATATATTTATGAAAATGCTCATGACATTTAAAAAAAATTATTTGAACCATTCAAAAAATGTTCATGACATTTTATGAATTATTTGCACCATTCAAGAGAAATGTTCGCACGATAAAAAAATCATGATAATTTTTAAAATGTTCATGCCATGCCAAACTTTGAGCATGCAAATTGTAAAAATGTTTATGACACATATAAAGTGCTTTTAGCCATTTAAAAAAGTTCAAAACACTTACAAAATATTCACATGTTTATAAAATGTTAAAACATAATGAAATTTAAAAATGCTCACCCATCTTAAAATATGTTCATGACATTTTCAAAAATGTTCATGAAAAACTCACTTTATGGCTTTCAAAAATCACAACAAAAGGCCACCCTAAATACAGGAACAATACGAAGATGATGGACCATTGGTGGGCCCATGTCAATAGATAACTCAGAAGCATAATAATCGTACTTAATTACCTTGTTAAAAAGGCCCCCTTGATATCATGTTGAACCATACCATCGCATAGTGTTGTATAGACCGAACAAGGTATTCATCCAATAACTGACTTCATATCGTCATCTCAAAGGGGATGTTAGGCTACTAGAAGTAATATGTGTTATTTACAATCTTGTACATCAAGCCCTAGAATTTAATAGTTATTATAGATAATTTCACTTTTTCACTAAGCATCATACAAAGGTAATATATATATATGGCAACATTACTCTAATTAACCTTTCAACTATCAAAAAGTGCCACTATTTAACTCTTATATATTGATTATCTCCAGTATCTTACATCCAATTTAAGTTTCTATTAACCTAAAAGTTCAAAAGATATCTTAAATTAACAAATCATCTAGAAAATCAAAATGAATTATAGATGTTCACCGACAGTAGAATACAAATAATGATAATAAACAACATATGTAGTTCTTTCTTCTAATTTGTACTGAAAAGAAGATGATATGGTGCTTGTGTATAAAAAGAGATGATCAACATGTAAACTTAATGAAGAAGTGTAGGCCCTAGCTTTATTTACTTATGCATCATAATCATTAATTATATCTTGGATGCAGTAATAGCTATGTTTCAAGTCCTGAATAGCTCACAAGTTAATTTTCAAAAAACATACACGAAACACAAAATCATAATTCCAATAAATGC
This sequence comes from Triticum dicoccoides, assembly GCF_002162155.2. NCBI lineage: Eukaryota > Viridiplantae > Streptophyta > Magnoliopsida > Poales > Poaceae > Triticum > Triticum dicoccoides. The sequence continues at coordinate 744,424,505 of NC_041382.1, read as the reverse complement.
ACAGTAAAAAATCGATCATTTTCATCACAAAAAGGGAATTATATACTACATGTCTTCAACACCAACAAAGGGAAATAACTAGTGGTTCATGCATCTAAACCAGAAAACCTCTTGAAGATGTACTGCAAGTGCGCTGCCTCCATGCATCATATACTAGATGACCTCCTAGAAGATTGAGCACAGTAAACAGTTGTGCCCCATCCATCGCCACGTCTTCTGTCTTTGCCATTTCTGCACATACTTGGTTACGGGTTGCCTTTTTCAAAGTTAACTTACCCCAGTCAACATTATTATGCACCTTCTTAGCATTCTAGGATCATGCCACCTATCAGATGACGGATTAGAATGCCTTTCCTTGATATCTTTATTTAACCTATCCACGTGTGCCTGCTCACACTCAGTACCGCCTTGGTACGTGAACACATTAGGTTTTAGGTTTGAAGAATCATCAAGTTGATTTCCATTATCATTAATGAGATCCTTAATAGGGAGCAAATCTCCATCTTAGTGGTGATCATATGTATTCATAGGAGGAGAGTGATCTTGAATGATCTCAACAATATCAGGACAAATTTCTTTTCTATAACACTTGGACCTCCCTTCCCTAGCAACACCAGCCATTTTATCCTTTTTAGGCTAATGATAGTGGATGTTAAATAGTCCCATATATGTGTCTCCCTTCCAGCTTATCCAACAATTTTCTAATTCTCTCTAAAATAGTCAAAGAATGTGTATACTGTGAAGCAAAATACACCACTTCAAAAAAAACTTGGGACATACAAAGTGATAGTTATTGTGACTAAAAGAAATATAGGTTGAACTACAATGCAGATAATGCACACATGCATACTATGTGCAAAAGATTAGATATGCATAATGAGTCAAAAAGCAAAAAAAATTAACTTGCACAAAAAGTTGTATGACAAAGTAGGATCCAAAGCACGAAAAAAACATTTTCTAGAGGGGCGTGTATTTTCACTAATAGCGGAAGAGAGTGTCTTAAAACTATCTCACATGTGGGACATTTAATTTCACATGTACATTCCAAATTTCAGACATGATACAGAATATCTTTATAGACACACTGAAAGAGAATTTTCTTTTCTATTTGCCCCCGAACTCCATAGGTGAACTAAAGTGACATACATGTCTATGCAGCAAAACATTACATGATGTTTTGCAACCGAAGCTAAAAATATCTATAACATGGAAACAAATAACTATAAATGTTCAACATCAGCAGTGTGTGATAACCCACAAGTGTAGGGGAGCCAAAGAATATTCTCAAGTATTCACAAGTTTTCGAGGGTAGAGTATTCAACCCAAATTTATTGATTTGACACAACGGGAGCCAAAGAATATTCTCAAGTATTAGTAGTTGAGTTGTCAATCAACCACACCTGAAAGACTTAATATCTGCAGAAAAGTATTTAGTAGCAAAGTAGTATGGAAGTAACGGTGATAGTAGCAGAAGTAACAGTAGAAGTTTTGTAGAATCGTAACAGTGGCAATGGAAAAGTAACAAAGCAAAGATCATTATGAAACGGACTCGTAGGCAATGGATCTATGATGGATAATTATGTCGGATGGCATTCATCCTGCAACAGTTATAACATAGGGTGACACAGAACTAGCTATAATTCATAAATATACTGTAGGCGTGTATTCTGAATATAGCCATACGTGCTTATGGAAAAAAGAACTTGCTTGACATCTTTTGTCCTACCCTCTCGTGGCAGCGCGGACCTATTGTTAATCCTACTAAATCACATGCATATGTTGAAACAACATGTAGGTGCCTAGGCGGCTTTGATCTAAATGATGAGCAACTAAGGTACTATGTGTGTGCTAAGTGTATGAACATATTTGAGACCTACAAGTGATGGGATGGTTGATAGGCAGTGGCGACCCCCCCCCCCCTTGGCCACTGCTAAATAAGGTCCAGAATTTTATTTAGTCTAGTTGTATAATCTGGAAGGTATTTTTTGGCCAAGTTATTCAAATATGGAAAGAAATATGTATCTAAATTATGAAAATAATCATAAATAAAAGGTTGCAATTGTAGATATAAAATGTAATCAGAAAAAAAGACTATTTAGAAGCCACCGACAAAAATAAGAGAAAAAATGATGGCAATTGGGGCATAGGAGTTGAAAGGAGTACCATTGCCCATGATGTCGAAGTAAATGTTACTAGACCGCCAACCAATGAGAAGGAACTGTGATGCAAACAATTGAAGTTTAGTTTAAGAGTAGGAAAAAATTGAGGCTTGTTTATTTCAATTTCCAAAATGAATATGCATTAACCCTAAGGTATTCGCTAGCGCGGGCCGGCAGGATTGTGGGCCGGAGGAGGTGGCCAAGGGAGAGGGTCGCAGGTGGGAAGGATCGTGAGGCGGCGCGGGCCAGCAAGATTGTGGGGAGGCGGCAACCAAGGGAGGGTCGGAGGTCGGAAGGATTGTGGGGCGGCATGGGCCATCAGGATTGTGGGGCGGCGCCGCCGTCCAAGGGAGAGGGTCGCAAGCCGGAAGTATTGTGGGGCGG
>NC_041382.1:744416153-744421541 GCF_002162155.2 Triticum dicoccoides | reverse complement strand
AGGATTGTGGGGCTGGCGGTGCCGCCGTCCAAGGGAGAGGGTCGCAAGCCGGAAGGATTATGGGGCGGTGCGGGCCGGCAGGATTCGGGGGCGGCGGCGCCGGCCTAGGGAGAGGGTCGCGGGAGGGGGCGGCGCGGGGCGGCAAGATTGTGGGGCGGGCGGCGGCGGTGGTCAAGGGAGACCCATGAGAGGTTTGGGTGGGTGGGGGTGGCTGGTCGATCTTGGTTCTAGTGGGGATTCAGCAAGCAAATAGAAAAAAAAACTGTGATTCATCAACATAGGAATTTTTGCATCCCAACTCTGAAATAAAAAATATGCCCAACAAGGTTAACTACATGTATATGGTTAGTTTGTAACTAGAATTTATTGAACTTTCCCTATGACAGTGCATAAACAACGTTCCTCTCGAGCTGTGGGTAGGCTCAATATCCACTGCCTACCATCCCCAATGCAGATGGATATGGAAATCATGTTGCTTGTGAAAGCAAACATTCTACTTCTAGTTATTGATGATTCAGGAAAGATTAAGTACTAGAGACCTATGAGTAGAAAGAACTTCCATGTGGATGATGCCTTATGTGTTTGTACTAAAAATGATACTGAGAGCCTGCTACATCTATTCTTCAGCTGTGATTTTAGACAGAGTTTTTAGGTCACACTGGTGGCATAGCCAGGAATAAAATGGAGGGTGTGCACACTCCAAAACAAAACTACCTAATCTAAGTGTCACACAATATTCGGCAAAAGAGTGGCATAAATAGCTCAATCAAGGTTCACAACATTCTAGTTCAGGAATAACGATGGTGGATTTAACCAAATTACACACTCTAAAAAGGATAACCATAGTAACATGCGCCAGAAGGGTACTTTCAAAGAATTGTACTTTGATGGACGGATCAAGGAGGAGGGAGGAAGAACTAAGGAACTCAAGAAATTGGTAGGAAGGATCAAAGGGATATTTGGCGGTGAACATGCGATGTTACACGGTGGCAACACTTCCAAATATCGTGTGGGTCAACAGATTGTGAGGTGGCGCAACGTGAGAACTCTTGCGCACAAGCTAGGGCAGAGGAAGCGCCCGATTTTCATACAAAGAGATTTGAGGTAGAGAGAGATTCATAATAAAGGGGAGGGGAGAAAGAGGGAATACGATGCCGTAGGAATCACCGGCAATCTTCGGCGGCGCTTCGACAATGTGGAAAGGCGGCGATGTGATACAACATCGGGGCGAGGAGGATCTCGAGCGGTGACGCGGCTTGGGGTGGTGGGCCCAAGACTCGCTCTAAGGGCTAGGATCGGGCTGCTTTGGGCTCTAACATAGCTGGTCGGTTGGGCGAGCAAGCGTGATCTAGGAGTTGGATCAGCTCCCGCCGGCCAGATCTAAGTGGTTGTGGCTGGAATGGGTGGAGGAATTGTGACAGGCGGGTGACGGCGCGTGGATCCCGATGTGTAGTGGAGGAGACATGTGGCAGCAGGGTGGTAGGAAAACAAGGGGTTTCCCCTCCTAATTAGAGTTTGCTCCAAATGAAAGGTGGGGCCTTCCTTTTCTTTTAAGCAAAGGGGTTTTGGGTTGTGCTTGGGCTGGTTTTGATGTTTTTCTATGGACTAGATTGCCCAAGGGATGAGCTAAAAAAGAGGCCTTGCTAGCCTAACAGAGCATTATTTCTATTTTTCCTCCCATTTTTCTTTGCTTTTTCTATATTTTTAGACATTTTATTAAAATATATATTTTTTGAAAAATAAATCACTGAAAATTTCAGATGTGTATTTACTAAATTGTTCACGTGGTTTAAAGAAATATTCGCACATTTTTCATAAAATGTTTATACATTTATGAAAATATTCCTGACATTTAAAAATTATTTGAACCATTGAACGAAATGTTGGTGACATATTATAATTTTTTTGCACCATTGAAATGTTCCCACATTTAAAAAATCACCATATATTTTAAAATGTTCATGACATGCCAAACTTTGTTCACCCAAATTTTAAAAATGTTTATGGAATATACAAAACAACATGTAACGATTTAAAAAATGGTCAAAACACTTACAAATATTTACAGGTTTATAAAATGTTAAGAAGTCATGAAATTTAAAAATGTTCACCCATTTTAAAATATGTTCATGACATTTTTTTAAAGGTTCATGCAAATCTCACTGTATGGATTTCGATGACCACAACTAAAGCCGGCACTAAAACATAGTAACAAGACAAAATTGATGGACCATTGGTGGAGCCTCGTCAACATATAACTCGAAAGCATAATAATGGTACTTACTTACCTTGTCAAAAAGGCCCCCTTGATATCATCAAGTTGGATCATACCATCCCATAGAGTTTATACATCGATGGAGATATTCACTAGTGCAGAAAATCCTAGCTATGGCATGCCAAAAAGGGCTTTACTTGCGTGGACGCCAGATGCCACCAATATGGTGCCATTGTTAAGAAATAGTGGTGGCGTTGGTGGCCACGTCAGCAGTATTTTGGATATCTATGGTGTTGGATAAAATTGCATGACGGCAATATCATATGTACCTATGTAGTTGGGACTTCTTCGCATAACATAAATATGTAGAAACCTTGGAGGCATTGCATATCTTTGCAAGCCATTAATTAGTTTGAAAGCATCTGAAAAACATTGTCACAATAGCGGAAAAATGGTGTTGTGGCAGTGTTTTTTAAGATCAAATATATTTAGAGCTGGGTTCGCATGCCAGAATAAGGAAACTGGTAACATTGTTTAAAATACTTCCATGGTAATTATGTGTAGCACTTAATTAAGATAGCTAGGCAAAGTTTTGGAGTACAATAAGAGGACAAAACGACATGTGTAGCTCATCGAGTAGTTTGCAGAACCACAACAGCATAACTAGCAATTTTCACATGACATGGACCATATTGGAGGCCTACTGCCGGAAGATTTTGAGTTTTTGAGCTTTTTTGCTATATTCCATTGATTAAATAAATTTATGTACATTCACCAAAAGTAATTCAAAATTAAACTAGAAGTCTGTTATAGTTTGGTTACAAAGTGTCGGAAAATCATTTTAAGGTACTTAGCTAGGATTGTATGCAGTGTTCACAAAAATTTTGAATGATTCAACCCCTTTCTATGAATTGCCATGCTGACAATGTTGACCCCATTTTGCAAAAAGTGAATGAAAATGAAAACAAATTCAAAAAATGCAATCCTTTTGCATGGAGTCCTTTTATGTGTACTACTTTCTAGGAAAAATGATAAACTAGGACATTTTGTTGTAAAACAATATTTTTTTTCAAGTGCCAAAAGAGGTTTTTGTTGTGTATGAAGCAAGTAAAACAAATAAGAAGAAAACAAATCGTGTATCCAATTTTCACACAAAGTAGACCATATTGTCAAAGATTTTGAGCTTTTCAGCTTTTTTGCTATATTCCATTGATTATATAAATTTCATGACATTTGAAGAAAATAATTCAAAATTGTACTACTAGTGTGTTATAATTTGGTGCAAACAATTTGGAAAGACCATTTCCTGATACTCAAGTAGGATTTTATGTAGTATCCACAAAATATTTGACAGATTTAGAGAGCGGCGATTCGGTGCCCAGGCTCATCTGCACCCACACTGAAGAAAAATTCAAAACAAATTCTAGAAAAGTTGAAAAAATCCAAAAAAAATTGCATGTATATAATTTGGTGCGTGAGGTTCGCTCCAAATTTCATATCATTTGGACATCTGAGTAGCTCTCAACAAAAAAGTCAAATTTGGGTTCTGTAAAAAAGTTTACTATTCGGGTACTACTTTGAAATATTTTGTATTTTTTGCTGAGCTACTCCTAAGTTCAAATGATTAGAAATTTAGAGCGCACCTCACGCATCAAATTATCTACCATGCAAAAAAAACATTAGATTTTTTGAATTTTGTGAATTTTTCTTGACCGGGTGCAGATGAGCCTGGCTCAAAAATGGATATCCAAAACATTCAACACCTTTGCCACAAATAGGACTAAAATAAGATTTATTTTGAAACTTGAATCAACTGCCTGGATTGAAAATTAATATTTTATGAATTTCTTAAGTTGATCGGAAATTCAAAAATGTATACCACATTATTTGCACTTAAAACCCGCACAGAGTAGGCCGACCAAATTACTGAAAGCCCACACTGAGCAGCGCAAAGGTGTCCAGGTGGGCCCACTCGTCGGGCTATCATCCAAGGCCCACTCATTTGGAACCCACCCAGGTAACGGTCAAAACTAGTTTGACCCAACGGAAGGGCTCCGCTTGGGAATTTGTGAGGCCGGGGTGAAGACAGGAGAGGAAAACTGAGGCATATTAAGGAGGCGGGGCAAAACTTAGTAGTGCTAAGGAACCAGGGGCACAAAAATAGAAATCCCTATATTTTAACACCACTGTACAATCACTATTGCAGGATGCTGCTAACGCGACACTACGATCGGAGACCATTTGACGAAACTGTGTGCGATGCATTAATCGCAAACGGTGATGTAAGAAAACCGTCAAAAAAGAAGCAAAACATTTGCGATGAATGATACATCAAACACGGTTCAGATTTTAGTTGCATGTGTGATGAGGGGCATACGGTTGATCTGTACGAACTGTTTGTGATGAGACAAAACAACAGAAATGGGCAGCCAGATCAAGGTGTCTGCGATATACGACATACAGTTCACTCTGATGAACCGTTTGCGATGATTGAAGTGAACACAAACGATTCGGTGTAACAAGATGTGTGGGATACCCGGCAAATAGTCGGTAATCAGAATTGTGTGCGATCATTATAGAGACCCCATATAGTCTTTTTTTGTGAATTGTGTTCTCGTCAGGGCACACAGTTCAACAAACCAACCTGTTGGCGATAATGTAGAAGATCTCTGTCAAATACATATTATTAACCATTTGTGATGAGATTGATAGGATAAACAAAGATATATACATTCTGGTTAGTTTAGTCCTTCTTCTTGTTGTTGTTGTTGTTGGATGGCCCCGCGACATCGTCTTGGCCGGGACGCTTCTTGCCGCTGACCATTAGCTTTTCATCACCGCCGTCGTCATCGTCGTTGTTGTCGCCGTCGTCCTCCTCCTCGTTCGACCATTCCTCCCTATCATCATTGTCGTCCTCTTCTTCATCCTCCGACGGCTCCTCATCCGTCTGGTTGTCGTCTGACGACTCCGGAGGCGGCGTCCCTTCCATGAACTGGATATAATTGAGGTCTGTGCTCGACGCCGAACTCATGGAAGATGAGAGGGATGATTCCGATGTTGACCTATCATCGGGCGCCAGACTGCTGGCCGAACTATCTTCCTCGCTGTCGCTCGACATGGCTGCAGAGTGTGTACCAGTGTGTAGCGCGGCCTGCCGGGGACGATGAAGATGG
>NC_041382.1:744386887-744415539 GCF_002162155.2 Triticum dicoccoides | reverse complement strand
GGGGGGATTGAAGCTGGGGTTGACGTATTATCTAATCGCTGATATAATCAACCGCAATTATTTGTACCCTATCGCTCCAAATTCCCGGGATTGCGCAGGACTCCTATTGGCTATTTGGCTGGTTTCCTTTTTCATGAGAAAAACAAGGAACGAGTTTTGGGATTATGCACCGGTACCAGTATGAACGGAGTAGGACAGTTGGCAAGCAATACATTGAGCCCTTCTTATTGATAAAGCCAGTAATAATCAAACTAGAAAAGAAAAGAAAAAATACAAAGAAAAATATCTGCACGAATCTCCGCGTAACATCAATGGCATAGGACCTAGATGTGCATTAATCAGAGCACATCTAGATGTGCTTTACTGTCAAACAAAACCCCTAATCATCATTGCAAACAGCGCAGAGAACATGACTAATGCGACAACCACAATTACACATGCTAATTCCTTCTTGTCTCTTGCTTTCATCTGTTGCCTGTGATTGATTCTTTCTTGCTTCATCGTACTGATTGTACATTCCAGATCAGCCAGTTTCTTCTTCAACTTTATGTTATCTTCTGCGAGCTTGGTGATAACACTCCGAGCCCTGCCATACCATTCTTCATCCAGCCAGTTAACAAAGGCACAAGCCTCGTATCCCTGCCAATGTTAAATAGTATTCTGGATGAGCGGTGTCATTAACTGAAGTAAAATGATGAACTTAATTATCACTAACCTCTAAGGGGCAACTGAGAAACCGCCTGCCAATGTCGAATCCCTCCATGCATACACGTCGAGCGGGAGTGTGCCCGTGCACACAACTCAGCTTTTGGTACTTCTCGGTGGCGCAAAACTCAGAGTCGAACTCATGTTGTGGAAGTCTGGAGTCAAGCTCTAGATTCGGCGGCAGATCGCTTTCCTTGGGGGGGGTCAGTCAGGACGGATTCAGCAAAGAGCTATACTTTGGACATGCTAAAAAAGATCAGGATAGATTGGAACTTGACAGGATGATTCGGATCCGTAGTACACCTGCCTTCTAATGACCTTAGGCAAGTGCTCGGCAGCGACCGCCGTTGTGGCGGCGATACGAGCAGGAGCAGCCGCACCGAAACCATCAGCACCACTTGTCCGCATTCCCCCAATGTCAGCGCCACACGAGGGAATTTGGAGGCTATGTAGGAATTTGGGGGAAATGCGGAAACTGTGGAGATAAGCTAACGGTCGGGAACTACTTATGGCACTATATGTTGTATACGGCACACTGTTTATACATGTCGTTTGTGTTAGGTATTACAACGTCACACAGGATTTCCGCACCAAACTATGTGAGAAGACAACGTAGGTTAGACACGGTTGCCGTTACATAAGCGTATGCGATGTACTACCCTATCTATATAATTGAGTTACAGTGAGATGCCGTGTAAACAGCCGCTCTATGGATATCCATAAAAAAAATAGCCGCTCTGCATATAGAGATGGCGGCGGCGGCCTAGGCAGCGGCTACCGGAGAAGAGGTAAATCCTCAGTCGGTGGGCGGTGATGGCATCATAGGAGGTCAATCATTGGTCTGCGGCGGGAGGTAGGAGGAGCTCAACCATCGAGGTCGGCGGCGGCGTGATTCGAGCACATCCATCGTGCTCGATGGCGGGATAGTGGAGGTCGAACTTCAGGCGGCAGCCGCCCTAAGCTTTGCTACTCGACCCTGCTGTCTCAGTGTGCCGCCGCATCGCGCTTGTCTATCTGCTGGGTGGAGGTCATCGTGCTGCTAATTAATTAAGGTATTCTTTTCGTGAGTGGCTTAATTAAGGTATTCAATTCCTAAGTGTAGTGTTGTACTAGTACTCTGTGTGTAAATTGACTGGCCATTAATTTTTGTCATTGCACGTCTGGATAACAACATGGAGCGCCCTCAGTAATTATTAAAATAAAACCTTGTGATTTATGCACGCATCTTTGTGCATCAGTTAATCCGTGTATTAATGTTGTTGTTTTGTGTTTAATTACCATTCGTGTGCTACAGATGGAACGATGTCCATGGATGAAGAATCGGAAAACCACAGATTTTATCAGTGGCGTGACAGAGTTCATGAATTTTCCTGAAAGTAGAAAGAGGAGAATTAGTGATGTGGATTACATCCTGTGTCCATGTACTGATTGTGCCAATACAGAGCCACATGAAGTTGCAGATGTCCAGATGCACTTAGTCTCTGGGGGATTCATGGATGGATATACACGTTGGACCAGACACGGTGAAAAGGAGGTCATGGATGAAGATACCCAGGGCAGCGAGATGCCAAACCTCGATCAGTGTTACATGGATGTTGAATCTAACATCAGGGCAGAGGCGTCAAGCTACCAATGGAACACTGGAAAGCCGAAACGCCCACTGGAAAACCAAGACGTCGACGCAGATGACGACGATCTTGATATGCCAAATTTTGCTGCTATGATTGCAGATTTCGAGGGCCCAAAAAGGATATGATTGGGTACAAGGATCTGCCAACCATTGATGCAGACTCCAAGAAAGAAATGTATCCAGGTTGCAAAATGAAATATTCCAGGTTGAGTGCCATCCTGACGCTTCTCAGATTTAAAGCAGCAAACGGTCTATCAACAAGGGCTTCACAGAGATGTTAGGTCTTTTCAAAGATATTCTCCCCAAAGATAATGTGCTCCCCAGAAGGACAAATGAAGCGAAGAAAATTGTTTGCCCATTGGAACTTGAAGTACAGAAGATACACGCTTGTGTGAATGATTGTATATTGTACCATGGTGAGTACAAAGATTTGCGTGCATGTCCCACATGCAAGCATGCATGATACAAGCGCAGGAGAGCAAAGGACAAGTACAAATTGGACGACGAGATCAAGACAGGAATCTCGTTCAAGGTTGTTTGGTACTTGCCTTTAATTCCAAGGTTGAGGCGTTTGTTTGCAAACCCTAGGGAGGCAAAGAGGTTGCGGTGGCATCATGACGAGCGAATTGTGGATAGGTTTATGAGGCACCCGAAAGATGGGGCTCAGTGGGAATTAATCGACAAAAAGTTTGAAAATTTTGCCAAGGATCCTAGAAGTATAAGGCTCGGGGAGTGTACTGACGGAATGAATCCTTTTGGCGATATGAGCACCAATCACAGCACATGGCCGGTGCTTCTGTGCATATATAACCTAGCTCCTTGGTTGTGTATGAATAAAAAATACATTATGGTGTCAATGATTATCCAAGGCCCGAAGCAACCTGGAAATGACATCGACATTTACTTTCACCTACTTGTAGAAGAACTGCTGATAGTGTGAATAGATGCGCCTGCTGTAAAATGTTATGATGCTTACAGAAAGGATATTTTCGATCTACATGCGATGCTGGTGCACACCATTCAAGATATGCCAGCATTAGGCAACACATCGGGGCAGAAAACAAAGGGAGATATAGGGTTTGTCACATGCATGGATAGGACAGCTAGTAGAATACTTCCCAACTCGCGCAAAATAGTGTATTTGCGTCATCATAGGTTCTTACGGAAAAATCACCCATACAGAAAGATGAAAGCTGAATTTGATGGTACAACAGAGGCAGGTGCGGGCCCAAGACCCTATGACGGGGAGGTGGTCCACAACATGGCTAAACAAATTAATGTTGTGCTTGGCAAGAACCACCCTTTGACGGTGAAACAAACACCCAAGGATCAAGTGTTTAATAAAAATCGGTGTTCTGGAAATTACCTTACTGGGAGATTCTACGTGTACGTCACTGCATCGATTTCATGCACATAGAGAAGAACGTATGTGAAAGCATCCTTGGTACTCTGCTCAAGATTAAAGGTAAAAGAAAGGATGGTGACGGTTCACAGCTCGATATGCTTGCTTATCAATCAAAACACAAGAGTGAATCAGAAGATGATGACAAATTCATCAAAGCTCACCAGAGTTACAATTTCAGTACAAAAGAAGCAACACAGTTCTTCACATATTTGTTGTCAGTTAAGACACGCTCTTCCTACTGTGCAAACATCAGAAGTCTCGTGGATGTGAGCTCAGGTAAAATGAAGTTGGGACACATGAAGTCACATGATTGCCATGTAATGTTGACACAAATCCTCCGGGTGGCCATCAGGAATCTGATGGACAAAGATATAGCAAACACACTCATTGACATCTGTGATTTCTTCAACCAACTATGGCAGAAAGTTGTAAATCCTGAAGAGTTGGATCATATGTAAGATGATATTGCAAGAATATTGTCCAACCTTGAGATGTTTTTCCCACCGTCATTCTTTGATGTCATTGTCCATCTCACTGTGCACCTTGTCGATGAGATAAAGGATTATGGTCATGTGTTTCTTCGCAACATGTATCCCTTCGAGCGGTTCATGGGAATACTGAAGCACTTTTGTCAGAACCAAAACCATCCAGAGGCAAGTGATAACCCACAAGTATAGGGGGTCGCAACAGTTTTCGAGGGTAGAGTATTCAACCCAAATTTATTGATTCGACACAAGGGGAGCCAAAGAATATTCTCAAGTATTAGCAGCTGAGTTGTCAATTAAACCACACCTGGAAACTTAATATCTGCAGCAAAGTGTTTAGTAGCAAAGTAATATGATAGTAGTGGTAATGGTAGCAAAAGTAATATTTTTGGTTTTATAGTGATTGTAACTGTAGCAACGGAAAAGTAAATAAGCGAAGAACAATATATGAAAATCTCGTAGGCATTGGATCGGTGATGGATAATTATGTCGGATGAGATCAATCATGCAGCAGTTACAAACATAGGGTGACACGGAACTAGCTCCAGTTCATCAATGTAATGTAGGCATGTATTCCGAATATTGTCATACGTGCTTATGGAAAAGAACTTGCATGACATCTTTTGTCCTACCCTCCCGTGGCAGCGGGGTCCTATTGGAAACTAAGGGATATTAAGGCATCCTTTTAATAGAGTACCGGACCAAAGCATTAACACATAGTGAATACATGAACTCCTCAAACTACGGTCATCACCGGTAAGTATCCCGATTATTGTCACTTCGGGGTTAACGGATCATAACACATAATAGGTGAGTATAGACTTGCAAGATAGGATCAAGAACTCACATATATTCATGAAAACATAATAGGTTCAGATCTGAAATCATGGCACTCGAGCCCTACTGACAAGCATTAAGCATTGCAAAGTCATAGCAACATCAATCTCTGAACATAGTGGATACTAGGGATCAAACCCTAACAAAACTAACTCGATTACATGATAAATCTCATCCAACCCATCACCGTCGAGCAAGCCTATGATGGAATTACTCACGCACGGCGGTTAGCCTCATGAAATTGGTGATGGAGGAAGGTTGATGATGACGATGGCGACGGATTCCCCTCTCCGGAGCCCCGAACGGGCTCCAGATCAGCCCTCCCGAGAGAGTTTAGGGTTTGGCGGCGGCTCTGTATCGTAAAATGCGATGAATCCTTCTCTGATTATTTTTCTCCCCGAACACGAATATATGGAGTTGGAGTTGAGGTCGATGGAGTGTCAGGTGGCCCACGAGGCAGGGGGTGCGCCTAGGGGGGTAGGTGCGCCCCCACCCTCATGGACAGGGTGTGGGCCCCCTGACGTGGATTCTTCTTCCAGCATTTTTTATATATTCCAAAAATAATCTTCGTTGATTTTTAGGTCATTCCTAGAACTTTTATTTCTGCACAAAAATAACACCATGCTAATTCTGCTGAAAACAGCGTTAGTCCGGGTTAGTTCCATTCAAATCATGCAAGTTAGAGTCCAAAACAAGGGCAAAAGTGTTTGGAAAAGTAGATACGTTGGAGACGTATCAACTCCCCCAAGCTTAAACCTTTGCTTGTCCTCAAGCAATTCAGTTGATAAACTGAAAGTGATAAAGAAAAACTTTTACAAACTCTGTTTGTTCTTGTTGTTGTAAATATGTAAAGCCAGCATTCAGGTTTTCAACAAAGATTATGAACTAACCATATTCATAATAACATTTAGGTTTCATGTTTACTCATATCAATGGCATAATCAACTAGCGAGCAATAATAATAAATCTCGGATGACAACACTTTCTCAAAACAATCATAATATGATATAACAAGATGGTATCTCGCTAGCCCTTTCTGAGACCGCAAAACATAAATGTAGAGCACCTTTAAAGATCAAGGACTGACTAGACATTGTAATTCATGGTAAAAGAGATCCAGTCAAGTTATACTCAATGTAAACTAACAGTAATGGATGCAAATGACAGAGGTGCTCTCCAACTGGTGCTTTTTAATAAGAGGATGATGACTCAACATAAAAGTAAATGGATAGGCCCTTCGCAGAGGGAAGCAGGGATTTGTAGAGGTCCCAGAGCTCGGTTTTGAAATAGATATGAACAATATTTTGAGCGGTATACTTTCATTGTCAACATAACAACCGAGAGATCTCAATATCTTCCATGCTACACACATTATAGGCGGTTCCCAAGCAGAATGGTAAAGTTTATACTCCCCCACCACCAACAAGCATCAATCCATGGCTAGCCGAAACAACGGGTGCCTCCAACTAATAACAATCCTGGGGGAGTTTTGTTTGCAATTATTTTGATTTCATTTGAGCATGGGACTAGGCCTCCTGGTGACCAGCCATTTTCTCGTGAGTGAGGAGCGGAGTCCACTCCTCTTGAGAATAACCCGCCTAGCATGGAAGATACAGACAGCTCTAGTTGATACATCAGCTATTCGAGCATACAAAACAGAATGTTTATTTGAAGGTTTAGAGTTTGGCACATACAAATTTACTTGGAACGGTAGGTAGATACCGCATACAAGAAGGTTTGGTGGACTCATATGGAATAACATTTGGGGTTTATGGAGTTGGATGCACAAGCAGTATTCCCGCTTAGTACAAGTGAAGGCTAGAAGAAGACTGGGAAGCGACCAGCTAGAGAGCGACAACAGTCATGAACATGCATTAAAATTAATCAACACTGAATGCAAGCATGAGTAGGATATAATGCACCATGAACATTAATATCGTAGAGGCTATGTTGATTTTGTTTCAACTACATGCGTGACTATGTGCCAAGTCAAGCCACTCGAATCGTTCAAAGGAGGATACCACCCTATCATACCACATCGCAACCATTTTAATAGCATGTTAGCACGCAAGGTGAACCATTATAAACTCCTAGCTAATTAAGCATGGCATAAGCAACTATAATATCTAATTGTCATTGCAAACATGTTTCTTTCATAATAGACTCAATCAGGAATGATGAACTAATCATATTTACAAAAACAAGAGAGGTCGAGTTCATACCAGCTTTTCTCATCTCAATCAGTTCATCATATAATCATCATTATTGCCTTTCACTTGCACGACAGAATAGTGTGGATAATAATAGTGCACATGCATTGGACTAAGCTGGAATCTGCAAGCATTCAATTCATGGGAGAAGACAAGGTAATATGGGCTCTTTGTTAGATCAACAATAATGCATATGAGAGACACTCAACATTTTCATTATGGTCTTCTCCTCTAGACCCCCAAAGGAAAGAAATAAAACAAACTATTTACACGGGAAAGCTCCCAACAAGCAAAATAAGAACGAGAGATCTTTTTGGGTTTTCTTTTTAATTACTACTACTACAGGTATAGAAAGTAAACTAGCTAAAAGCTACAACTAATTTTTTTTGTTTTTTCTTAAGGTTTTCAAACACACAAGAAGAAATCTTAAAAAGAAATTAAACTAGCATGGATGATACAATGAAAAAGTATGAGCACCGACAACTGGCATGAGTGTGTGAGCATGAATGTAATGTCGGTGAGAAATATGTACTCCCCCAAGCTTAGGCTTTTGGCCTAAGTTGGTCTATGCCCATGGATCAAAACTGTAGTTGGGGTCGTACTGAGAATGGTCCTCAGATTGCCACTGGCTGGCGATCTCTTCCGGATTCCACTGATAAACAGACTGACGGTGAGGATCAGATGGTGGCTCCGGCTCTGCAGCTGACATCTGGCTCCGGTAGGCATGAATGGCCTCCGGCAGAATAAGGTATATGCCTGAAAATATGTTGAACAAAGAGGGCACGGGCAAGGTAATAAACTCACAATATTTTTTGTTAAATATCAATCTATATTTGAGTGTCTTATTCTTATCCTTAACAATAAACTCATGTGCTACCATACTCTTATAACCTAGAGCAATAGGAGGCAACAACTTTTCCTCTTTCTCATAATGCCTGATAGATATGTTAAAGTGTGCAACAAGGCGCGAGGCAAAGATGCCTCCGAGGACGGGGCCCTTAGTACGGTTCAGATTTAACCGTTTAGCAACAATAGCGCCTAAACTGAAAGTAGTATCCTGAAACAAGGCATGGCGCAAAATAACAATATCAAGGGCACTAAGGTTTCCATAGTTCCCGTGACCAATTATTGCTAGGTGCGCCACTAGTAACAGGAAAAAAATTGGTTTCAAATTTTTTTTGGAAAAAATGTTGAAAATATGATACGTAATATGACCGGGAAGTTTGAAATATTTTTTCAAAATTTCATCACACTCATGAACATGAACAAAGTCATAGACATCAACAAGGTTTAATAGGATTGATATGATAGATATATCAACAAGTGCTTGTTAAGTGAGCTGGTGATGGGGTTGGATAGAACTGTGAAGTTAAGCGTGCTCGGGTTGGAGTAGTGTGAGGATGGGTGACCTTCCGGGAAGTTTGACCACAGAGTGTGATTTGACTTGAGATTAAGCATATTGACCCGAGATTAAGCCATAGTGACCCGAGATTGAGAAAAAAACGAAAAAAATTGAAAAAATATTTTCTAAAAAAAATGAAAAAAATTTGAAAAGAAATTATTAGTAATGGCCCACCAGATATGTGGTGCGCCATTACTAAGTCAGATAGTAATGGCGCACCGTTCGACATAGTAATGGCGCACTATGTGGTGCGCCACTAGTTTCTGGTATACTAATGGCGCACCAGGGGTGTGCCATTAGTACTTGTTACTAGTGGTGTGATGATAGTGGCGCACCTATAGTGCGCCATTAATGGCCAAAATAGGTGCGCCACTAACAGGCCTTTTCCTAGTAGTGGAGGGTGTGTGGAGGTTTGTCTCCGGTGGATCCCATGAGATTCGGTCGGCGTTTGTCTTTGGTGGATCCACGTGAATGTCTGTCACGTGTGTCTACAGGTTGGATCCTTCTAATCTACGTTTCTCTTCATCGGTAGTGGTTGTTGTTCTAGTGCTTTGGTCCTATGGGGTCTTAACACGGCGACTTTCCGACTGTCTACTACAAGAAGGTTTGTCCGACTCCGATGAGGGAGGGGCAATGACGGCGGCGCACCTTCAGTCAACCAAATATTGTTGTGGGTGCATTCTGTTATTGTATATCATGTGAGGAGTAAATTGAATTTGGCTGTAGTAAATACATGAGAAAAAATACAATTGATATATTTCCAAGTTGTTAAGCATGCTTGGTTTGGTTAACTATCTGATCTTCTATTAGGAGTATGTTATATTGTGCAATGTGGTGCTCAATTAATGTTTGGTTCATTTGTTATGGTGTTTAGCTAACTGCTTGGTTCAATTCTGCAATGCGATGTCCAATTGTCATGGGTAGAATTTTGTATTGTTGTGCATGTGAGGAATAAATCGAATTTGGCTGCACTTAATACATGAGAAACATATACAAGTGCTATATTTCCTAGTTCTCAATCATGCTTGGTTTGGATAAATGGGTTTTCCATGTGGCTTGAATTAATCTGATGAATCTGCAATGTGCTTATTTTTCATCAACATATTTTATTGATAGCATGCGAACCCTTACTTACCTGATGACTAACTACCTTATATGTGTTGCAGAGAAACAATGGGAAGCATTGAGGTTTATAATCGAGGTTAGCATGTGCATGGTCTGTTGTCTAATAGCACATTATTATGCAATTGCAGGAACCATTCTAATATTTAGGTTTTTAAAAATTTGGTCTTGCACATGTAGGTCCTACTGTCAGAGGTTTTGACCCATTGTTCGACCCTTTTTGCATATGGGGAAATGAGTTGTCCATGAATATCAGTCAAGTCAAGAAACTCAGAAAGATTGTTAGGATAAAGAAATTAGCAACAAAAACAACAAGATGTTTGTATGCACAATGAAGAAGACATCAGTTCACTACAAGATGGTACTAACTATTATACCTTGCCTTTTTTATTCCTTTGCCCCATTTCCAATATAGAGAAGATATTTATGCACATCCTTGTTTTCATGTCTTTCCAAAGCAGTTCACTGATGATTACCTCTCAAACCACCTCTATAGTCAGGAGGCGGGGAAGATTTTCATACAACACCCACGGTTCAATATTGAAGTGTTCCTGAAGAGGACGAAGGACGGACGGTCAATCATCCACAGGCATTGGCCTAAAGTTGCAAAGACCTTCAACATGAATGAAGGCTCAATATTCGCTTTCCGCTTCAACAGTTTTCCAGATGAGATGCATCTGTCTGTATACTGCCTATGATGCTAATTTCGAAAGGTTCTACATGTTGCATGTGAAACTTGGTGCTGGTGCAGTTGTGTAATGGGGTAGCTAAGTGCTGAAGCTATATCATGTTGTGCTTTGATGTATTTCAATTATGAAATTCTGCTTTCTTAATATGGAAATGAAATATATTATGTGCTTAATATGAATGTCAATTAGATTAATAAATGAATTATTAATAATAGGGCAATTAGCCTGCTAATGGCGAATTAGCCTGCTAATTGGGTTTTGCTATTGCAAACGGTTATTGGAAAAATACCATGGGCGATGACCTCAGGCAACGCACACCGTTTCTAGGAATAAGCCGTGTTGTATCAATGAACAATCACACATGACTTTCTCTTGAAAACTGTTTGCGTTAGGCCACCTTGCACAAACATTTACCACATAAAAACTGTGTGTGATGGACAGCCTTCGCCACACAGTTTCTTCTATGGACCGTGTGTGATACATTCAATAACGCAAACGATTTAACGGGAAAAATTGTGTGTGATGTACCTGTGAACGGAAACGTTTTCCTTGGAGCGACTGTGTGGGATGTACATGCAAACAGAAACGTTTAGCGGGAACTGACTGTGTGGGGTGTACTTGCGACCAGAAACAATTTCTCATGTATAATTGTATTTTTAAGCTCTATTGTACGTATTTCCATATTTGAGCACTCATCGGTCGCACACGACCTCATTTTGTCGAGCGTGTGTGGCAGGAGGGCATATCCCCGACGGTTTCTGGGTCGTGTGGGAAGGCCCCCCCCCCTATTGCAGGGTCTGCTAGAGTTGCTCTAAATATCCTATTGTTTTGCTGCGAAGTGACCCTACATTATTCTCAGTCAAATAGCCTTGTCTTGCACCCCACTTGTTAGTGAGCGAGCCGACAATAGGGGCTTAGTAACTTTACTGATTTATCTCAGCAACAAAAGATACACATGCACAAGCACATGTACAGAAGCACCCACCTGACAAACACGAGTGCATGTGGATCGACCCGACGGACAAAACCAACTATCCGAACACATACAGGTGGGCCCCATACACAACCCACAACCGGATTCACCAAGAACACCCCCTTCTACAGCAGTGCCCGCTCTTACCCTCCTACGCCTGTGCATCCAGCCTGCTAGGGTTTCTTGTGCCTCCCGGCGGGGTTGTCGTCGATCTATCTCGTCTCCTGTGGTCTTAGGGCCATGGCGTGCGGTGGATGTTGGAAATATGAGCAATTTACCGAATGATTTTATTAATAGAAATATTAGATAAAGCATGACTAATATAACAGGGATAAAACTAGTCATGTGATCTGACAGAGAGAAGGTAAATAACATTTGTATATATGAACTATAACCAAGCTTATCTAGAGCAGACAGTTGGGCAAGTTTCATATATGAAGTAGAACCTAACATATCTAGGGAAAACATCAGAAGAAGGAACTGTAGCAGGACCTCGAACAGAAAGG
Source organism: Triticum dicoccoides (assembly GCF_002162155.2). Classification (NCBI taxonomy): domain Eukaryota; kingdom Viridiplantae; phylum Streptophyta; class Magnoliopsida; order Poales; family Poaceae; genus Triticum; species Triticum dicoccoides. Next base: position 744,403,575 of record NC_041382.1, on the reverse strand, counting down.
AGAGGAACACATACGGGACAGCAGCAGCAGTAGCACTGGACTTGGGTCGGTGTCCTCGCCAGCCATGTCATTGAGGAGGTTGTCGATGTCAGGGAAGAAGTCGTTGTCAGGGAAGTAGTCGTCAGAGTCCGGGGCGTCTGTGACGAAGAAGTCAGTAGTCGCGCAAAGTGCTCCCCGAAAACCTTATCACCCTTCTCTCGTGCAAGACTCAAAGAGGTGTGGTCTCGAAGGCCTACTGTCCCGACTCGCGGTGCATGCCGCAAGCTGGGATGAGGAAGACATCAACAGCTCAGAGATTGGAACCGGTGGCGAGAGGAAGAAGAAGTTCTGGTGCGTCTCTCTGAGAGGAGCGACCTTCCTTTTATAGGCGCAAGAGAGGGAGGCGAGAGGCTGCGCCGGGAGCTGAAGGGAACAAGGGAGATGAAACGAACAGGCGGCAGCCGAAGGGTGCAGCGTTCGTATTCAATATCCACTACAGCAAAAACTTTCCAGCTCCCGAGCGACCTTTCATATACCCGTAGTGCATGGAAAAAATTTAGACATCGGCTCGGCTCATTCCCTCAACCTGCGACACGTCGTGACAAGGCGAGGCGTGGCGTGGCGAGGCGGGCGGCGGAGGAGGGGCGCGCGTGGATGTCCCTCTTGTTCTCATGCTCATACAAGTGGGGAAAGAACCTCCCTTATAAGGAGGTCCAACTCCAACTAAACTAGCGATCTGGGGCTAAACTTTAGTAGTATCCCTTTCCTTGCACGAATGGGCTAAGTGGGCCTCTAGGATTTATTTAGGAATTTTTGAAATAGTTATTGGGTTGTCCCAAAATAGACTAAATTCCAGCAATCCCCCACCAGATCCTAGAGGCACACAGAAATTTGCCTTTGGTTCCAAAACACTGTTTTATATACCGGTATTGCAGTGGAGACTGTTAAGTTGAACTTCCACCTAGAACTCTATGCTACACTAGTAAGCAACTTGAACAGTGGACTGGGCCTTGAACTGCCAGTTTTCTGCGAATCTAGCTTCACACAAAGCCTTGACCGATACTAAGCTACCGTGGGTCTTCCCCGCGGGTGGAGCTTATGCGTCATACTCCGTGACCTTTCATGAGTTTACTAGAGAGAACCCTACTCTCATAGATTGTGATGTTTGACAATCAGACTCATATAGGCGTGTTCTTCAAAAGATGTTCTGCAGGACAACATCTCTGCTTAAATGATCCATTTAGAACACATTAAGATATACATCAACCTGCCATGCAGATTTAGGAGAGTATTGCATCTTCATGGAGTGGTATTGTTAACAGTAAGGATACTCTCCTCTCAGTTGACCAACAGCCTGTCTTCCACATCTAATTCACGGGATCTCCGATCACATAGACTAGGTTACCACTGTGAACAACTCATATTGTGGGTCTCATACCCATCTCCCTCGGTGCATTATCTATCACAATACGTGATAGAACCTTAGTAAAAGGATCTGCCAGATTTTTAGACGTCTGGATATAATCCATTGCAATAACTCCGGAGTTTTTCATTTTCCTGACAGACTTTAACCTTCTCTAAACGTGTCTTGATGACTTCATATTATCCTTTGAGCTGCTCACTTTCGTGATCACAGTTTGATTGTCGCAGTTCATAAGGATACTCGGTACATGTTTCTCAACAACCAGCAAGTCATTCAAGAGCCGACGAATCCAATCTACTTCAACCATAGTTGTATCTAGTGTTGTGAGTTCTGCTTCCATTGTTGACTTCATTAAGATGGTCTGCTTGCAAGACTTCCAAGAAACAGTGCCACCTCCATGAGTGAATACATATCCGCTCGTGGCCTTTATCTCATCAGCATCTGAGATCCAGTTTGAGTCACTATACCCTTCAAGCACCTTTGGGTGCCCAGTGTAGTGAATTCCATAATTCGCAGTGCCTTTCAAATAACGCAAAACTCTCTCTAGAGCTTTCCAATGCACATCTCCTGGTTTTGAGACAAACCGACTTAGTTTGCTAACAGCAAAAGAGATGTCAGGTCTTGTAGCACTGGCTAAGTACATAAGCGAGCCAATAATCTGAGAATACTTCAATTGATCTCTAGCAATTCTTTGATTCTTTCGAAGTAGCACGCTAGCATCATATGGTGTTGGAGAGGGCTTGCAGTCACTATAGCCAAAGCAACTCAAGATCTTTTCCACATACTGAGATTGAAGCAATGTAATCCCACCATCATTGTCTCTCAACAACTTGATGTTCAGAATGACATCAGCCACTCCTAAATCCTTCATCTCAAAACAGCGAGATAGGAAATCATTGACCTCCTTAATAACATTCAGATTTGTTCCAACAATCAGTATGTCATCAACATACAAGCAAAGGATAACTCCCTCGCCCCCACCATGGCGATAGTACACACATTTGCCAGCTTCGTTTACAACAAAGCATGCAGCTGTTAAAGTTCTTTCAAACTTCTCATGCCACTGCTTGGGTGCTTGCTTGAGTCCATACAAAGACTTCGACAACTTGCACACTTTTCCCTCCTGACCATCTAATACAAACCCATCTGGTTGTTCCATATAAATTTCCTTGTCCAACTCTCCATTTAGGAAAGCAGTCTTAACATCCATTTGGTGAACGATAAGACCATGTGAGGCAGCTAGTGAAAGTAGAACTCGAGTAATGGTCAGTCAAGCCACAGGTGAGTAAGTATCAAAGAAGTCTTCACCTTCCTTTTGGGCATAACCCTTAGCCACGAGTCGAGCCTTGTACTTTTCAATAGTACCATCGGGTCTAAGCTTCTTCTTGAATACCCATTTGCATCCTATAGGTTTACACCCATAAGGACGATCAGCTATATCCCAAGTTTCGTTCGCCAAGATGGAATCCATCTCGCTACGAACCGCTTCCTTCAAGTAGTCAGCATCTTCAGATGCATAGGCCTCTGAAATAGAACTGAGAGTGTCATCTATGAGATACACAAGAAAATCATCACCAAAGAACTTTGCAGTCCTCTGTCTCTTGCTCCTAGTAGGAACTTCATTGTTCTCCTCCACAGGATTTTCAAAGTGTTCCATCGAAATGGCAGGTTCGATAATTGTAACTGGTTCCTGATTCGATGAACTAGGCATCTCCTGATTAGATGAGGTAGCCATATCCTTCATGGGAAAGATATCTTCAAAGAAAGCCACATCATTCGACTCCATGATCGTACCGACATGCATGTCAGGTACCTCAGATTTTACAACCAAGAATCTATAACCAATGCTATGAAAAGCATATCCGAAGAAAACACAATCCACGGTCTTTGGTCCAAGCTTGTGCTTCTTTGGAATTGGCACATGGAGTTATCTCTTTATTCTTTGTGGGAACTCAGTTTAGGACATGACATGCAGTCAATATCGCCTCCCCCCACCATGCCTTGGAGAGACCCGATGTGTCTAACATGGCGTTAACCAAATCAGTTAGAGTGCGGTTCTTTCTTTCGGCTACCCCATTTGACTGAGGTGAATAGGGAGGCGTCCTCTCATGGATTATACCATGTTCCGCACAAAAAGCATCAAATTCATTGGAAAAATACTCTCCACCATGGTCGGACCTAAGCCTATTGATTTTCCGATCAAGTTGGTTTTCCACTTTAGCTTTATAGATCTTGAAAAAGTTCAAAGCCTCATCCTTATATTTCAGAAGATACACATGGCAGTATCTAGTGGAGTCGTCAATTAACGTCATGAAATATTTCTTTCCACCTTTTGTCAAAGCACCATTCATTTCACATAGATCTGAATGTATGAGTTCTAGTGGTGCAAGATTTCTCATTTCCGCAGTCGTGTGAGACTTATGAGGTTGCTTAGCTTGCACACAAACTTGACACTTAGATCCCTTGACAGTGGTGAAACTAGGGATTAAATTCAATTTGGCTAGTCGCAACATGCAACCAAAGTTAACATGACAGAGACGTGAATGCCACACATTTGATTCACTATTGTTGCAAACATGATTAATAACTTTATTGCAAACATCTGACAAGGATAAACGAAACAGGCCTCCTGACTCATAGCCTTTACCAACAAAGGTTCCATACTTGGATATTACAAATTTATTTGACTCAAAGACAATCTTGTAGCCATCTCTACATAGAAGAGATCCGCTAACAAGATTTTCATTGACGGAGGGGACATAATGCACGTTCTTCAGCCGCACGATCTTCCCTGAATTCAGATCGACTGTGCCAACACCACGAACAGAAGCACTTGAACCGTTGCCCATCAGCCCGGTGGAAGTCCCTGCGATCTGATAAGATGAATGCACATTAGCACCCGTGTCAATCAACCAATTAGGAGAATGGCATACTGAAAGAATAGTGGGAAATATACCGTACCCAGCATCTTTCATGTCAGTGTCACCAACGACAACATTAGTGGTCTTGCCGCCTTCCCCAAGATGACGCTTGTCATAACGATTAGGGCAACTATGAGACCAATGGTCAGGATCTCCGCACACATGACAAACACCTTTCTTCTTGTCATTATTCTTCTTGAAGTTCGTGTGTTGTACAGCCTTGTTCTTCCCATCAAACTTTGCTTTACCATCAAACTTGCCCTTCTTGAATTTGTGGGGCTGGAAGTTTTTCTTCTGTACCAGATTAGCACTAGAACCTCCCTTAATACCTCGAGCACAGTTATCCTTTGCTCTCGCCTTTTCTTCCACATCAAGAGTACCAATGAGATCCGGAACAGAAAACTCCTGCCTCTTATGCTTCAGTAAGGTAGCAAAGTTCCTCCATGAAGGAGGAAGCTTAGTGATGATACCTCTGGCAACAAACTTATCCGGTAGCATACAATTGAAGTGCTCAAGTTCTCTAGCAAGTGACTGTATCTCATGACCTTGCTCAACCACGGAGCGCTCTTCAGTCATCCTGTAATCATAGAATTGCTCCATGATGTACAGCTCAGTGCCAGCATCTGAGACCCCAAACTTGGCCTCGAGTGCGTCCCGCATATCTTTTTCATTATCAATTGACGCATAAGCATCAACTATGTTCTCACCAAGAACACTCAAGAGAGCAGCCTTAAATAGGGTATCCATTTTCTGAAAAGCTTGTTCCTATTGAGCATCATGTTCTCCTTCAAGTTTGCCAAGAGTGGCGTCATAGCAACTCATGATTTGAAACCATAAGACTTCTCTCACGCGCCACCTCTTATAGTGGATACCCTCAAACATAGGAGGTCTCATGGAAAAAGCAAACCACTCAGGGTAAATCGCCTATAATAAGGTTTTTGGATTGTTGGAAATATGAGCAATTTACCAAATGCTTTTATTAACAGAAATATTAGATAAAGCATGACTAATATAACAAGGATAAAACTAGTCATGTGATCTGACAGGGAGAAGGTAAATAACATTTGCATATATGACCTGTAACCAAGCTTATCTAGAGCAGAAAGTAGGGCAAGTTTCATATATGAAGTAGAACCTAACATATCTAGGGAAAACATCAGAACAAGGAACTGTGGCAGGACCTCGAACAGAAAGGAGAGGAACACATACAGAACAGCAGCAACAGTAGCACTGGACTTGGGGTCGGTGTCCTTGCCAGCCATGTCGTCGAGGAGGTTGTCGATGTCGGGGAAGAAGCCATTGTCGGGGAAGTAGTCGTTGGAGTCCGGGGCGTCAGTGACGAAGAAGTCAGTAGTCACGTTGAGCGCTCGCCAAAAACCTTATCACCCTTCTCCCATATAGAACTAAAAGAGGTGCGGTTTCGGAGGCCCACTGTCCCGACTCGCGGTGCACGCCGCAAGCTGGGATGAGGAAGACAGCAGCAACTCAGAGATTGGAATCGGTGGCGAGAGGAAGAAGAAGTTCTGGTGCGTCTCTCTGAGAGGAGCGACCTCCCTTTTATAGGCGCAAGAGAAGGAGGCGAGAGGCTGCGCCGGGAGCTGAAGGGGACGAGGGAGACGAAACGAACATGCAGCATCTGAAGGGTGCAACGTTCGTATTCAATATCCACTGCAGCAAAAACTTTCCAGCTCCCGAGTGACCTTTCGTATACCCGTAATGCGTGGCAAAAATTTAGACATTGGCTCGGCTCATTCCCGCAACCCGCGTCGCGGCGCGGCGGGCGGTGCAGGAGGAGCGCGCGTGGATGTCCCTCTTGTTCTCATGCTCATACAAGTAGGGAAAGAACCTCCCTTATAAAGAGGTCCAACTCCCACTAAACTAGCAATGTGGGACTAAACTTTAGTAGTATCCCTTGCCTTACACGAATGGGCTAAGTGGGCCTCTAGAATTTATTTAGGAATTTCTGAAATAGTTATTGGGTTGTCCCAAAATAGACTAAATTCCAGCAGTGGATCCCGCCCTTGCTGGCGGGGGGCTCCGTTTTTTGATGTTTTGTTAGAGTTTGTGTCTTGCTGAGAGATGCCAGGTGTCGGCGGCTCTCTGTAGATGGATTGAGGTCCTCCTCGCCTAGCCCCTATTTCGGTGGTGTTTCTAGCATCGTACCGTTGGAGGGCGTGTGGAGGTTTGTCTCCGGCGGATCCCATGAGATTCGGTCGGCGTTTGTCTTCGTTGGATCCATGTGAATGTGTGTCTACGTGTGTCTACAGGTTGGATTCTTCGAATCTACGCTTCTCTTCATCGACAATGGTTGTTGTTTTAGTGCTTTGGTCCTATGGGGTCTTAGCACGGCGATTTTTCGACTATCTACTACAAGAAGGTTTGTTCGGCTCCGATGAGGGAGGGGGAATGATAGTGGCGCGCCTTCGGCTTGCTCCAGTACTTATAGTCATCGCTAGGTAGTATACGGATTTGATATATTTTTTATTTCTGCTATTTTTTGTGCTACCTTGACAGTTGAGGAATAGATTGGAAGTTTTTTTAGAAAAAAAAAAGACGCTGCCTTTTTAAGTGTAGCTTAGTGATTTATTTAGGAGATACCTGGGAGGTGTTACTTTTTTTATGAAGTTTCTGGCATGGGCGAGAATTGTGAATTTTCACGTCATCTCCTGATACTTCACAGCGATCATACATGTTCCGTTTTCTGGCTATTCAAAGAATATAACTCATTTTGATTCGCGGACATGTACGTGTAGTTCCCAGCGCGACTTCTCTGCTCGAGGATTCCTTTGTTATCTTCCGTAAGCAACAAGCTCTTGTTTCTTTTCCAAGCTGTGCCAAGCCCACATCAATGGCATCAAGGCTAAAAGCTTCTTTAATGCCAAGAACCAGATTCCATGGCCTCACTTCGTACTTAATTAGGTAGCAACATTCGCCAGCATCGGTCTTCTACCTTTTCCCGAAAGAGAAGTAGCTAGAAGGATGTAACTGCGTTGATGACTTGGTGTAGCCAGCTGCATTTTTCATCTCTGAGTTTTCAAAAGATTCGGCTCGATAAATCATCCGAAGCTTCTGCCTTCAACCAGACGACCAGGTGTCATACTGTCATGTGTCAACCACACGAGACTCTCTCTCTCTCTCTCTCTCTCTCTCTGCAGTTGCATACATATCTCTCTCCCGCCCCTCTCTTCCCCTGCACCTCTCTCTCTCTCTCTTTCCCTGCGCCTCTCTCTCTCTCTCTGCGACAAACCAACTAGGTCACTAACTCACAACAACAGCATGACAGATCAGGTGATCTCTCTCTCTCTCTCTCTCTCTCTCTCTCTCTCTCTCTCTTATTTGCATCCGATCTGTTCTAGGGTTTATCCCTTTGTGGGTGATTCGTTCAATGGAGAAAAACGAAGTTTCTTTTTCTATGGAGAAAAACAAAGTAGGAGCTACAAGTTTCTATCTATGCCTGCAAAAGTATATACTTCTCGTAATTCAAAACCCATGTGTCCACATGTGCATGTTGCTTCCCATTTTCTGACTTAGTCATTCACTTGGTAACAAAAACCAAAGAGATTTTCATAAGATTTTTGCATGATTTCTGCTCGTAGGAAAAAAAAAATTAGGGTCACTCGGATAAAAGAAGTGAGACCATCAATTTATATGGATTGTTTTCTTATACCACAATTTCATAGGATTTTTAAGAAGAGATTAAACCCCACCTAGTGAAAAATAGTGGTTAGACCTCATGGAAATTTGTATTTGTGCCTCCCACACATCTTCTGTCACTTCATATTCGCCTACAGAAATTATTAGCATCAAATGAGTCAAGTAAATTCCCATATTATAGTTTCCCATGGACCAAAGAGGTCATAACATCTCAACCATACTTTTTTGCCTATTCATAAGTTTTTAGAAACCTGAGTTCCAAAGATGCCCTTATTATTGATCAAGTAGTGAAGGAATTGCAGTTTTTGTGTCCCAAAGAACTATTATGAGCATTCATTCATAAGATAACCAAGAACAAAAGCTCAGCGTCTCTGAAATTAGAAAGTATGCACTGATTTTGGGGCTTCATTAGTAACTATTTACTTCACTGATGCTTCTGTCAACACAGATCTCCACTATAATCTTAAGGGTGGACCTTGATTGCCACCAGTGCTACAAAAAGATCCGCAAGATTCTTTGCAGCCTTCAAGGTGCGTAGAACATCTGACTGTACTGCACTAATGCTATATGTTCGTTCATGCATCTCAGTCACAAAGAAACTCTCCACATGAGCTTGCCATACCAATCAGGAACACAAATTTCTTACTTGCTACTGTATATCTTACAAGATAATGACTTGTGCAGATCAAGAGAGGATTAGGACGATCTCCTTCGACACCAACAATAACGCAGTCATCATCGACGGGCCGTTCGATCCACACAAGCTATCATGCAGGATCAGATGCAAAGGAGGCAAGGTGATCAAGGGCGTCCAAATCATGGGCGACGGCAAGCCGGAAGAGATGGCCGGGCCACCGCCGAGCAACAGTCGCAAAAAGAAATCAAAATCAAAGGGGAAGGGGAAGGAGTCACCGCCGCCGCCCGCTGAGCAGCCACAAGCATATCATCCTCAGCCGCCCACCGAGCAGCAGCCACAGGCATACTACCCTCAGCCGCCCACTGAGCAGCCACCGGCATACCACCAGCAGCCGCCCACTGAGCAGCCACCGGAATACCACCCTCAGCAGCACACCGAGCAGCAACCGGCATACCACCCTCAGCCGCCCGCTGAGCAGCCACAGGAATACCACCACCCTCAGCAGCCCCCTCCGGACAGAGAGATGTCAGCGACCATGCAGGCGGTCAGGGAGGAGGAGAGGCCGAAAGAGAGACCGGCCGAGCTTGAGACGCCAAAGGAGATGCAGGTCCACTTCGTGCCAGAAGCAGGGCCAGAGTGCCACAAGAACCCGAGGGAGAGGAGGCACCCGATGGGAGAGATGCCGTCGTGGAACGGGCCGCCGATGGTGGAGATCCCCTCGCTGCCGGCGCGACCTGTGGGCCCGTGCCGCTGCACGTGCTGCGCGTCATGCTACCAGGGGTACTACGGAAGTTGCAGGTGCTCAGACTGCGGCAGGACGTACGGCTACACCGCCGCCGTGGCGCTGCCGCCGCCAGCCGGCTGCTACGGTGGCGCACGCGCGCCGTACTGCGGCGGATACAGCGGCTACCGGGTTATCTGCGAGGAGGATCAAGCGGGTGCTTGCATCATAATGTGATCTGTTCACTGTTTCGTGTGCCACAACCATTGTGCTGCTTAGGCAAATTTGCATGTGTTTTGCGTGTCTTGATTACCAATGATTCGTGTATGCATCTGCTATGCATCTATCATTTTTGTAGGGGGGGCTTTGCATGAATCGTCGCCAACTATCGATGCTCTCCCATTCACATCAGATCATTTCTGAAAAGACGAGAGAGAATCGATGCCTTCCCTTTTTATTAAATAAACTCGTTATTCTTGTTCAATAATGTCTACTTTTCTACATGGTGCCGTCAAACAACCTAGCACTTTGGCAGATTCTTGTTCGATAGTGTCTCCTTTTCAACATAGTGGTGTGAAACAATTTTTAGCACTTTGGCAAATAAATGGTGTGTGAGAAATTCATACGGTTAAATGCAATACAACAATACGATGCTCAGATTTGTTAATAAGGTTCAACATAAATGCCTACATCCTCAACTCTTGACTATAAACGCCCCTCAACATGCATTAAATTAACACAATACGGACCGGTCTGATTACCCCCGTGCGGGGTGCAACAACGGACCGGTCTGGTTACCCTCATGTCGTGTGCCGAGACCACCCACTCTTACAATCCCATATCTAACACATCAACTTTGTCTAGTCTATTTCGCGGCATCAGTCAACTCCACAATCTTCATCACCGTTGGTGAAAATTCACACGCTACAGCACTCCTACTGTCCTGCCGCAATGCCCAAATACACTTAGTAGAAACCATGTGCACCAAGTAAAATCCAACCCAAAGACCTTTGTCTTCGTGTGGTGCTACCTACTCCTGGCTTGGCTGAACGCTTTGATGCTATTTTTGCCGACAGATTGTTCTTTGATGGAGAATCAATCCCTTTAGCCTCCCAAAACGTCTTATATTTTGGTACGGAAGTACTAGTTTGTTTGTTTAATTTGTTGTTGCCGCTAGAATGCACCACCATGACAGTTACGGTCCCGTTATCCAGTGGACCGTCTCCACTGTCGATTTTCTTAGCAAACTTTGAGTGCCTCGTTCCGCCACTAAGTAGGGTTTTCTTGGTTTTTTAAGGGCCTCTGTAGTAAACCGATGGGTCGACCAGAACCCCTGTCTAGGCCTTCCTGCTGCATGAGCTAAATCTTCACCGTTAGTGCCACTAGGCGCGCTCCGCCGGTGCGCCTATCTATCACCCATGGTGAGAAGGATGGAGTGCTTGCTTGCAGTGCACACCGTGTGGGATTGTCCCAACATTGCCGCAGCTCGCCCAGAGCGCTCACTGGTAGACACATGCACGTGCGCAACTGCATATTTCCATATATTTATTTCATTTTTCTCAAATCCTTTTAGTAAAATGCAAGGACGTATTTTAGAGGTATATGAAAACTTATTTTCTTTAAAGATTTTATTTTTCCTTGTTTTCATTTTCATGGATAATTTTAAATTATGAAATTGGTTTGCACGGCTTAAAAAATTTCAGTGCATTTCAATAAAAATTTCATGACAATTGAAAAAATGTCCTTGCATTTATAAAATGGTTCAGGATATTATCCAAATGTTCACAAGTGTTAAAAATTTCATGATATCTGTTAAAAATTTATTCATGAAATGTAAAATTTTGTTCACGTAATTTTTTGTAAAAGATATCTATAACATGTTAAAATATTGGTATCGTTATAAATCATGATCTTCACACTTCAAAATGTTCATAAAATTGTTCTCAGAATTTTTAAAATATGTCCATTTGACAAATCAAAAATGTTCATAACACTTAAAAATGTTGAAACCTGTAAAAATGTTTATGAAAATGTAAAAACAAATCTCACCCAATTATTACAAAATTTTTATGGTATATAAAAAATATTCACTCCTTTTTTAGAAATAAAATGGAATTTTAAAGTAGAAGCAAACATGAATAGAAAATAGAAATCATGCTAACTAGAAGAAACAAAAAAGGTGAATAAAACAAAGAAGAACAATAAAAACAAAAAGTAAAAAACAAGAAAAAAAAGAAACATGATAAGACTGGTAAAATCACATGAAAACGAATAGAAAAGAAAAACCAGACGACACCATTCCCAAATCACGGTGGAAAGTTCCCAGAACTTGTTTGCGCCCAGTCATGCTAGCCCTATAGGCGAGAGCCATGTCTCGCTTACTGCGAGACGTACGATCCTCTCGCCTCTGGTGCAACCACTAGTAGGCCGGTGCAATAAAGTGTGTTCCTTCTGTTTTCAGAAACATCCCAGGAGCGGTTTTGGCGACCTTCCATCGGTTATAGGCAGGTTCAAGCTAAATTTTGTTTTCTTATTGTTTTAATTGGGTTTCATTTGATATTTTCAATTTGGTTTTTTCCTTTTTTCCCATTTTCATTTTTTACCTTTTTCCCAATTTTCAAATAAATATTTAATACATGTTGAACATTTTTAAAATACAGGCTGGAATTTTTTTAGATACACGCTCAACATTTTCCAAATACCTGCTTAATATATTTCAAATGCAAAATGAATACTTTTACTCAGTGAACATTTCCTCAACACACTTTGAATATTTTTTCATAAATTTCATAAGCATTATTTCAAAATGGGTGACCATTTATTATGTTTATGAACATTTCTTTAATCTCATGAAGTTTTCTGAATGGTACCAAACACTTTTCCAAAATTACACGAACAATTTTTTTACATTGTATCAATATTTTTTTAAATGTCATGGACATATTTTTAAACACGCAAAAAATTGTTTGAATGGTACCAACATTTTTCTTAAACGACATGAACATTGTTTAGATTTCAATAACATTTTTAAAAATCATGAAAATTCTTAACCATACGAGCATTTTTTGAATGGTATGAAATCCTTTTTACTTTTGTGTGCATAAAGTTTTTCATATCCTTAACATTTTTTTAAAGTGCAAGGGAATTCTTTTTTCACTTTACAGAAAGTAATTTTTTAAAAATTTATAACAGTTCAAAATATAAATACAAGTACAAAAATAAAATGAAAGAAATAAATGAAGGAACGAAAAAAAGAAGGAAATAACTATTGAACTGGCACACCAGAGGATTCCCTTAAGGAGAGACAAGTGTGCATCTTGCTAAAAGCGAGACATAGCCACGCTCCACGCTCCATCTTTCCTGCCAAGGGCGAGATATAGGATTAATGACGCTTCGTGCACTTCTATTTTCCGGGTTTCCACTTTTCTATTCATTTTTCCACTTTCATTTTTCAAATAAATGTCGACTTTTTTGAACACACATAAAAAAATTCATATACAGGTTGGACATTTTCAAGATACATGTTTCAGTTTTTCCAGATATATGCTTAACTTTTTGTGAATACATGTGGAACATTTGTCAAATGGACATTGGACATTTTCTAAATACATGGTGGATATTCTTTAAACACACAATAAACACATTTCATTGTTTTCATGAACGTTTTCTTTGAAATATGCCATTATTTTTCAAGTGTTAAGGACAATGTTTTAAACACATGGTGAACATTTTTTTCACACATATTTAACATTTTTAATAAATATCATGAACATTTTAGAAATGTGTGGATATTTTGAGGTGTTATTATAATTCTTTTAGATGTCACAAATATGTTTGAATCATACGAAACATTTTTTCTAGAATAACGCGAACAAGTGTTTCCTTAGTATGAACATTTTTCTAAAAATGTCATGAACATATTGTTCCATGGATGAACTTGTTTTAAATGTGATGAATATTTTTATTAAAAAATATGCGTAAAATTTTAATTAAATATTTTTTTAATGAGCAATGAACTTCTTAAAATTTAAGTTTTTTAGGGAAAACTGTACTCCTTTATTGAATAACGATGTCCCATGGTATAGTTACAAAAACATGAGGTTGTAACAACCAAACATGTCTACCAGGTGCTAGATTTAAGGAATACTTAGTTAGACTATCTGCATCTACATTCGAGTTTCTACTTTCATAAATGAAATTACAAGAGTTCAAACCATCCACCCTGGCTCTTATTTCTTTGATAATAGTTGCATGTGTGTCTACCTGTGGCTGAGCAATATCTCCTACAACCACATGGCGGTCCGAACAAACCATGATATTGGGTTTGAAAGTGGTGGCTCCTCTAGGAGGATTTCAAAGCCTTAGTAGAGAAAATTTGGAATGCCCATGTCTCTAGCAAAAAACCCCATTGAGGTTTGGCAGAAGAAAATTAGGAAGTTGAGGAAGACCACTAAGGGCCAGAGTGCCAACACTGAGGTTGACCTGAGGAAACTCAAAAAAGGTCTCATGGATGAATATAATAGATCAGATATTAAATCAGAGAGTATTGAGCTCTCTGAACAAGAAAAGATTAGGTTGAGAGAAATCCATTTAGAGTTGCAAAATCACTAGCTAAGGGAGGAAGTGAAAACTGAATAAAGGTCTACGGATAGAGATATTAAGGAAGGGGACATATACTGCATATTTTCATGCAGTAGCTAACCAGAGGAGAAAAACCTTTATACACCCCTAGATGGCCTGATGGACCATTCACGAAAACTGTAGCCCTTCTTAAAGTAGCTGGAGATTTCTACAAAAAAAACTCTTTAAAGGTGAAAGTAGAAATGGGTGTACTCTTAATGTTGATTTCTTCTTCGACGAGGAAAAAGTGTATGATGCTGAAAATGAATTCCTCCAGCTGCTTTTTTAGAAGAGGAAATTAGGAAGGCAGTTTTTGATTCCTATGCTAATGGTGCTCCAAGACCAGATGGGATTTCATTTCTATTTTACCAGCACTTCTAGGACCTAGTTAAAACTGTTTTGATGAGAATGTTTGAAGACTTTCATAGAGGAGAATTAGACATTTATAGAACTTTGCTTTACTAACCCTAATCCCTAAGGAGGCTGATGCCACCTCTATGAAGAAATTTAGGCCAATTAGTTTGTTAAACTCTAGTTTTAAGATCTTTACCAAAGTACTTGACAACAGGATCAGCATCATACTTCAAAGTCTGATTACGAGTACCCAATATGCTTTCTTGAAAGGCGTGTTTATACTTGGGAGTGTAGTAACTCCACATGAGGTATTGTAGTCTGTCCATTCTTGCAATGAGCAAGGGCTATCCTAAAATTGGACTATGAAAAAGTATTTGACTTTGTCCATTTAGATTGCCTTACCTAATTGTTACCAAAAAGAGGTTATGGATATAAGTGGCCATCTTGGATCCCATCAATAGTTAGAGGAGGCTCTATTGGTGTGAAAATCAATGGATGCGAGAGTGGTTTCTTTATTACCAGCAAAGGGCTTAGGCAGGGGGACCCCTTGTCTCCCCTTCTCCTTAATTTAGTAGTGGATGTACTAACTAGGAGGTTAGCTAAGGCTGCCTCTAGAGATTTAATCAGTGGCCTTTGCCCCAATCTTACCCTGAAGGGCTTATGTGTATTTAATACGCTGATGACACTATTTTATTCTTATAGAAAGACCTAGATAAAGCTTTAAGTCTAAAAATGGCCCTTTCCTATTTTGAAGAAGTATATGGAATGAGGATCAACTATAGCAAGAGTGATTTGATCCCCATAAACATGACTGATGAGGAACACTTAGAATTCATGGAATCACTAGGTTGCAAAGGGGGGAATTTCCCGATAAAATATATGGGCATTCCCTTGCACTATGATAAGCTTATGAGGGAGGATATTTAGCCTCTCATTGATAAGATTATTAAAAGGATAACGGGGTGGAGGGGAAAATTGCTTTCCTATAAGGGAGATTGATTCTCATCCAAGCTTGCCTGGCAAGCATTCCAATCTACCTCCAATCCCTTTTTAAATTCCCATAATGGGCCATTGAGATGATAAATACTCAAATGGCTCATCGTTTGTGGAAAGACTTTGAGGGGTGCTACCTCTTTTAGCACTGCGTTGGTTTTCCCCGAAGAGGAAGGGATGATGCAACAAAGTAACGTAAGTATTTCCCTCAGTTTTTGAGAACCAAGGTATCAATCCAGTAGGAGGCTACGCGCGAGTCCCTCGCACCTGCACAAAACAAATAAATCCTCGCAACCAACGCAAATAGGGGTTGTTAATCCCTATAGGGCCACTTACGAGAGTGAGATCTGATAGATATGATAAGATAATATTTTTGGTATTTTTATGATAAATATGCAAAGTAAAATAAAGACAAAGTAAATAGCAAAGTAGTAGGAGGTTGATATGATAAAGATAGACCCGGGGGCCATAGGTTTCACTAGTGGCTTCTCTCGAGAGCATAAGTATTCTACGGTGGGTGAACAAATTACTGTTGAGCAATTGACAGAATTGAGCATAGTTATGAGAATATCTAGGTATGATCATGTATATAGGCATCACGTCCGAGACAAGTAGACCGACTCCTGCCTGCATCTACTACTATTACTCCACTCATCGACCGCTATCCAGCATGCATCTAGAGTATTAAGTTTAAAACAGAGTAACGCCTTAAGCAAGATGACATGATGTAGAGGGATAGACTCACGCAATATGAAGAAAACCCCATCTTGTTATACTCGATGGCAACAATACAATACGTGCCTTGCTGCCCTTACTGTCACCGGGAAAGGACACCGCAAGATTGAACCCAAAGCTAAGCACTTCTCCCATTGCAAGAAAGATCGATCTAGTAGGCCAAACCAAACTGATAATTCGAAGAGACTTGCAAAGACAACCAATCATACATAAAAGAATTCAGAGAAGATTCAAATATTATTCATAGATAGACTTGATCATAAACCCACAATTCATCGATCTCAATAAACACACCGCAAAAAGAAGATTACATCGAATAGATCTCCACAAGAGAGGGGGAGAACATTGTATTGAGATCCAAAAAGAGAGAAGAAGCCATCTAGCTATTAACTATGGACCCGTAGGTCTGAAGTAAGCTACTCACACTTCATCGGAGAGGCTATGGTGTTGATGTAGAAACCCTTCGTGATTGATGCCCCCTCCGGCGGAGCTCCGGAATAGGCCCCAAGATGGGATCTCGTGGATACAGAAAGTTACGTTGGTGGAATTAGGGTTTTGTCTCCGTATCTGATTGTTTGGGGGTACGTGGGTATATATAGGAGGAAGAAATTCGTCGGCGGAGCAACAGGGGGCCCACGAGGGTGGAGGGCG
>NC_041382.1:744380844-744386589 GCF_002162155.2 Triticum dicoccoides | reverse complement strand
CGTGTCTTGGCGTAGGGTCCAAGTCTCCTGAGTTGTATTCGATGAGAAAATCACGTTCCCGAAGGTTTCATTCCGTTTGGACTCCGTTTGATATTCCTTTTCTTTGAAACCCTAAAATAGGCAAAAAAAACAACAATTCTGGGTTGGGCCTCCGGTTAATAGGTTAGTCCCAAAAATAATATAAAAGTGTATAATAAAGCCCAATAATGTCCAAAACAGTAGATAATATAGCATGGAGCAATCAAAAATTATAGATACGTTGGAGACACATCAAGCATCCCCAAGCTTAATTCCTGCTCGTCCTCGAGTAGGTAAATGATAAAAACAGAATTTTTGATGCGAAGTGCTACTTGGCATAATTTTAATGTAATCCTTCTTAATTGTGGTATGAATATTCAGATCCGAAAGATTCAAGACAAAAGTTCATATTGACATAAAAATAATAATACTTCAAGCATACTAACAAAGCAATTATGTCTTCTCAAAATAACATGGCTAAAGAAAGTTATCCCTACAAAATTATATAGTCTGGCTATGCTCTATCTTTACCACACAAAATATTTAAATCATGCACAACCCCGATGACAAGCCAAGCAATTGTTTCATACTTTTGACATTCTCAAAACTTTTTCAATTTTTCACGCAATACATGAGCGTGAGCCATGGATATAGCACTATAGGTGGAATAGAGTGGTGGTTGTGGAGAAGACAAAAAGGGAGAAGATAGTCTCACATCAACTAGCATATCAACGGGCTATGGAGATGCCCATCAATAGATATCAATGTGAGTGAGTAGGGATTGCCATGCAACGGATGCACTAGAGCTATAAGTATATGAAAGCTCAAAAAGAAACTAAGTGGGTGTGCAACCAACTTGCTTGCTCATGAAGACCTAGGGAAATTTGAGGAAGCCCATCATTGGAATATACAAGCCAAGTTCTATAATGAAAAATTCCCACTAGTATATGAAAGTGATAACATGAGAGACTCTCTACTCTGAAGATCATGGTGCTACTTTGAAGCACAAGTGTGGTAAAAGGATAGTAACATTGTCCCTTCTCTCTTTTTCTCTCATTTTTTATTTTTTTTTATTTGGGCCCTTTCTCTTTTTTTATGGCCTTCTTTCTTTTTTTTATTTGGGCTTCTTTGGCCTCTTTTATTTAATTTTCGTCCGGAGCCTCATCCCGACTTGTGGGGGAATCATAGTCTCCATCATCCTTTCCTCACTGGGACAATGCTTTAATAATGATGATCATCACACTTTTATTTTTCTTACAACTCAACAATTACAACTCGATACTTAGAACAAAATATGACTCTATATGAATGCCTCCAGCGGTGTACCAGGATATGCAATGATGCATGAGTGACATGTATGAAAGAATTATGAATGGTGGCTTTGCCACAAATACGATGTCAACTACATGATCATGCTAAGCAATATGACAATGATGGAGTGTGTCATAAATGGAACGGTGGAAAGTTGCATGGCAATATATCTCGGAATGGCTATGGAAATGCCATAATAGGTAGGTATGGTGGCTGTTTTGAGGAAGGTATATGGTGGGTGTATGATACCGGCGAAAGGTGCGCGGTATTAGAGAGGCTAGCAAAGGTGGAAGGGTGAGAGTGCGTATAATCAATGGACTCAACATTAGTCATAAAGAACTCATATACTTATTGTAAAAATATACAAGTTATCAAAGCAAAGTATTGTGCGCATGCTCCTAGGGGGATAGGTTGGTAGGAAAAGACCATCTCTCGTCCCCGACCGCCACTCATAAGGAAGACAATCAATAAATAAATCATGCTCCGATTTCATCACATAACGGTTCACCATACGTGCATGCTACTGGAATCACAAACTTCAACACAAGTATTTTTCAAATTCACAACTACTCAACTAGCATGACTTTAATATCACCATCTCCATATCTCAAAAACAATTATCAAGTATCAAACTTATCATAGTATTCAACACACTCATAAGAAAGTTTTATTATTAATCTTGCATACCAAGCATATTAGGATTTTAAGAAAATTACCATGCTATTAAGACTCTCAAAATAATCTAGGTGAAGCATGAGAGATCAATAGTTTCTATAAAAACAAATCCACCACCGTGCTCTAGAAGATATAAGTGAAGCACTAGAGCAAAATTATATAACTCAAAAGATATAAACTAAGCACATAGAGTATTCTAACCAATTCCAAATCATATATGGCTCTCTCAAAAGGTGTGTACAACAAGGATGATTGTGGTAAACTAACAAGCAAAGACTCAAATAATAGAATACGCTCCAAGCAAAACACATATCATGTGGCGAATAAAAATATAGCTCCAAGTAAAGTTACCGATAGAAGTAGACGAAAGAGGGGATGCCTTCTGGGGCATCCCCAAGCTTAGGCTCTTGCCACTCCTTGTTCCATAATCCATCAAATCTTTACCCAAAACTTGAAAACTTCACAACACAAAACTTAAAGTAGAAAATCTCGTGAGCTCCGTTAGCGAAAGAAAACAAAATACCACTTCAAGGTACTATAATGAACTCATTATTTATTTATATGGGTGTTATACCTACTGTATTCCAACTTATCTATGGTTTATAAACTATTTTACTAGCCATAGATTCATCAAAATAAGCAAACAACACACGAAAAACAGAATCTGTCAAAAACAGAACAGTATGTACTAATCTGTAGCTAGCGCACGATCTGGAACCCCAAAAATTCTAAAATAAATTGCTGGACGTGAGGAATTTATCTATTAATCATCTTCAAAAATAATTAACTAAATAGCACTCTCCAAATAAAAATGACAGCAGTTCTCGTGAGCGCTAAAGTTTCTGTTTTTTACAGCAAGTTCAACAAGACTTTCCCCAAGTCTTCCCAACGGTTCTACTTGGCACAAACACTAATTGAACACAAAAAACACAACCAAAACAGAGGTTAGATAATTTATTTATTACTAAACAGGAGAAAAAAGCAAGAAATAAAAATAAAATTGGGTTGCCTCCCAACAAGCGCTATCGTTTAACGCCCCTAGCTAGGCATAACAAGCAAAATAGATCCAGGTATTGCCATCTTTGGTAGGCAATCCATAAGTGGCTCTCATAATAGATCCATAATGTAATTCAATTTTCTTTCTAGGAAAGTGTTCCATGCCTTTCCTTAATGGAAATTGGAATCTAATATTTCCTTCCTTCATATCAATAATTGCACCAATCGTTCTAAGAAAAGGTCTACCAAGAATAATAGGACATGAAGGATTGCAATCTATGTCAAGAACGATAAAATCTATGGGCACATAATTTCTATTTGCAACAATAAGAACATCATTAATTCTTCCCATAGGTTTCTTAATAGTGGAATCCGCAAGGTGCAAGTTTAGAGAGCAATCATCAAAATCACAGAAACCTAACAAATCACACAAAGTATTTGGAATCGTGGAAACACTAGCACCCAAATCACATAAAGAATAGCATTCATGATCTTTAATTTTAATTTTAATAGTTGGTTCCCACTCATCATAAAGTTTTCTAGGGATAGAAACTTCCAATTCAAGTTTTTCTTCATAAGATTGCAAGGCATCAACGATATGTTTAGTAAACGCTTTATTTTGACTATAAGCGTGAGGAGAATTTAGCATGGATTGCAACAAGGAAATACAATCAATCAAAGAGCAATTTTCATAGTTAAATTCCTTGAAATCCATAATAGTGGGTTTAGCAACATCTAGGGTTTTAATTTCTTCAATCCCACTTTTATCAAATTTAGCATCAAGATCAAAAGATTCAGAATTCTTGGAACGCCTTCTAGGTAAAGGTGGATCATATTCAGTCCCATCATTATCAAGATTCATATTGCAAAACAAAGATTTAATAGGGGACACATCAATAACTTTTAGATCTTCATCATTGTTTTCATAGCAACTCGATTTAGCGGCCATCTTATTAACTAGGGTAGCCTGCTTATCCGAAATTTCAATAGTTAATTTCTCAAGATGAGCAAGTTGGGATCTTAAACCATTGAATTCTTTAGACATATCATCGAGCTCTTTGTTCATAAAACTCATAAAACTTTTCTGTTCTTTAAGCTCGTTTCTGAAGAAACTATTATGTTCAAATTGCAAAACCATGAAACTCCTAACATTATTTTCGATTTCTTCTAACCTTTTAAGGTGAAGGTCACCAAATTTAGGTAGAGCCATCGTGACAAGCAAGCAAACTAACACACAAGCAAACAAAAAGCAAGTGTGCAAAAAGAGGAAAATAGAGGGAGGATAGAGAGAGAGGGCAAATAAAACGGCAAAGGTGAAGTGGGGGAGAGGAAAACGAGAGGCAAATGGCAAATAATGTAATGCGGGAGATAAGGGTATGTGATGGGTACATGGTATGTTGACTTTTGCGTAGACCTCCCCGACAATGGCGCCAGAAATCCTTCTTGCTACCTCTTTTAGCACTGCGTTGGTTTTCCCCGAAGAGGAAGAGATGATGCAGCAAAGTAGCGTAAGTATTTCCCTCAGTTTTTGAGAACCAAGGTATCAATCCAGTAGGAGGCTATGCGTGATTCCCTCGCACCTGCACAAAACAAATAAATCCTCGCAACCAACGCAAATAGGGGTTGTCAATCCCTATAGGGCCACTTACGAGAGTGAGATCTGATAGATATGATAAGATAATATTTTTGGTATTTTTATGATAAATATGCAAAGTAAAATAAAGGCAAAGTAAATAGCAAAGTAGTAGGAGGTTGATATGATAAAGATAGACCCGGGGGCCATAGGTTTCTCTCGGGGGCCATAGGTTTCTCTCGAGAGTAAATAGCAAAGTAGTAGGGCCACTTACTAGTGGCTTCTCTCGAGAGCATAAGTATTCTACGGTGGGTGAACAAATTACTGTTGAGCAATTGACAGAATTGAGCATAGTTATGAGAATATCTACATATGATCATGTATATAGGCATCACGTCCGAGACAAGTAGACCGACTCCTGCCTACATCTACTACTATTACTCCACGCATCGACCGCTATCCAGCATGCATCTAGAGTATTAAGTTAAAAACAGAGTAACACCTTAAGCAAGATGACATGATGTAGAGGGATAGACTCATGCAATATGAAGAAAACCCCATCTTGTTATCCTCGATGGCAAAAATACAATACGTGCCTTGCTGCCCTTACTATCACCGAGAAAGGACACCGCAAGATTGAACCCAAAGCTAAGCACTTATCCCATTGTAAGAAAGATCAATCTAGTAGGCCAAACCAAACTGATAATTCGAAGAGACTTGCAAAGATAACAAATCATACATAAAAGAATTCAGAGAAGATTCAAATATTATTCATAGATAGACTTGATCATAAACCCACAATTCATCGATCTCAATAAACACACCGCAAAAAGAAGATTACATCGAATAGATCTCCACAAGAGAGGGGGAGAACATTGTATTGAGATCCAAAAAGAGAGAAGAAGCCATCTAGCTACTAACTATGGACCCGTAAGTCTGAAGTAAACTACTCACACTTCATCGGAGAGGCTATGGTGTTGATGTAGAAGCCCTCCGTGATCAATTCCCCCTCCGGCGGAGCTCCGGAATAGGCCCCAAGATGGGATCTCGTGGATACAGAAAGTTACGGCGGTGGAATTAGGGTTTTGGCTCCGTATCTGATCGTTTGGGGGTACGTGGGTATATATAGGAGGAAGAAGTACGTCGGTGGAGCAACAAGGGGCCCACGAGGG
>NC_041382.1:744372991-744380380 GCF_002162155.2 Triticum dicoccoides | reverse complement strand
CCCCCTACCTCGTGGCCTCCTGTTATGTGTCTTGACGTAGGGTCCAAGTCTCCTGAGTTGTTCGATGAGAAAATCACGTTCCTGAAGGTTTCATTCCGTTTGGACTCCGTTTGATATTTCTTTTCTTCGAAACCCTAAAACAGGCAAAAACAACAATTATGGGCTGGGCCTCCGGTTAATAGGTTAGTCCCAAAAATAATATAAAAGTGGATAATAAAGCCTAATAATGTCCAAAACAGTAGATAATATAGCATGGAGCAATCAAAAATTATAGATACATTGGAAACGTATCAAGGGGCAAGAAAACTTCACCTAGCAAATTGGAGGTTCGTGTGCATGAAGAAAATTTTTGGGGGCCTTGGGATTGCCAACCTCTAGGAACTAAACCTATGTTTGCTAGGGACTTGGGTGCAGAGATACACCCAAGGGGGAGGCAAAATATGGAAGAGTATAGTAGATTTTAAGTATAATACCCATAGGCCTAACATTTTTAACAGCTCTACTCTCGATGCCACTAGATTCTTGAAGGGAGTGATGAGTATAGTTTAGGCCATTAAATTTAGCTGCTGGTGGGAAATGGTAAACACGTTAGGTTCTAGGAAGACACTTGGTTCGGTACATCACCCTGCCGACTATATATGCAGTTTTGGTCTCTGTATTCTATATGCAACGAGACCTCCAAAACGATAAGTGAGGCGTGGGATGGTGAACAGGTCAAACTCACTTTGAGAAGAGTGTTTAATGACAAAATTACTAAATATTGGTATCAGCTGGTAGAGATTGTTAAGTCAATTACTCTTGTTTGATAATATTGATTCTCATATTTGGCAACTTGAGCAAAGGGAAATACTCTAGTAGTTAATTATATCATGTGATCAATTTTAGTGGGGTACAACCAGTCTTTATTCCTATTGTTTGGAAGTTAATTGTGTCACCTAAGATCCACATTTTCATTTGGCTCATCTCAGATAACAAGATTATGACCAGAGTTAATCTTAGGAAAAGACACATCATTAAACCATTTGATTGTGTCTTTTGTTCTTCTGATGAATCTATCCATCGCCTATCCTTTGAATGTGTGGTAGCTAAGTACATCTGGGGTTTGGTTAGTGAACACTTTGGCACCTCCTTAGGGGCCGATTATTTATCTATTTCTAGATTTTAGATATCTAACAAAAATAATTATGCACTTAATGTTGCTTGTGCTACCTCCATGTGGTGTTTATGGAAGTTTAGAAACTCCATGATCTTTAATAACACTGCATGGATGAATGTAAAATAGGTGGTTGGGAACATTCAGACCACGGCCGGGAATTGGATGGTTCTCTCTAGGGACAAGAAAACTCAGTCAGAGACTTTTGTCCTCTTTCTGGTTGGTCACCTGACAAGGCCACTTCGGTTGGCAAGTGTCTAAGCTATGATGCTCTACCTGGAGCATGGGACAATTTCAAGATTGGTGGAACATGCGAGACCCCTGGGATGAAGATGCTTGAGACTGATACAGTGTCAAGCCCGACATTACTGATTGAAGTTAGCTGATCTTCGCAGCCATCAGCTGCCCCTCCCCTGAAGACGAGGCATTCACTTTCGGCAATGTGGCAGTCTCTTCGCAAAAAAATCGGATGTGGTTACCTTCATAAAATAGCTTCTAGAAATGCACCAACGAGTGCTTCTATCGTAGTACTCTTTAGGATTCTATCGAAAACTGTAAGTCAATGGGCGTTTGATTTGCTACCTGTTTTGGGAGCTATTGAACTGCTACAATGTATGGGTTTCATTCGAGTTAACGAAATTGGGGAGCCCTCCCTGTTCTTCTAAAATATATACTCGTCCCGTCGCTGACTGCTCCACCGCGGCCGCTCCTTGATGCCCTCGCACCGTTGCAGCTCTAGATGCCCTCACAAACGAGCTGCTAGATGTCCTCGTTTCGCCACCGTTTGTTCCCACTGTCCCACGTCTCCGTTGATGATTGCCATGGCCCACTATGGTTGGCTGCTCCGGCGCCACGTGGCCGTCTACCCTCATGTCTCCAAGGATGCAAGAGAAGTCAGTGACTCCAAGAGACACCGGGAGAGGCCTATGAAGGTTGGCCACTTCCATGCGGAAGTATCTCCACCCCAATTCTGCAAGGTGCTCTAAGCACCTGGTTTTGATTTACTTCCAATCCTCGATACCTTTCGGTAGCACCCGGGCACCATCCCACTGTATAGCATTCTGAAGGCGAACACTAGATGCAACTGGTAGGCCAGGCTCTAGGATGTCAATGGAAGGTTTGCCATGGATTAATGGTGCTCCTGCTTTGCCATAGCTCACCAATTGCAGGTCGGGTACTTCCTAACCTTAAAGGTCCTGGCCCAGGATGCTTCCAGGGTCACCATCTTCGGTCGTTCCTGTGCAGAGGTGGCGATCAAGTGTGATGATCACAATCAAGCCCTTGCCATGGTCGATGAGTGAGGGATTTTCTAATCTATCTCCATTGGTGTGTGCGACTAAACTTCGTATGAATGTGGTTAATGTGTATGATTGTACGTGTGCCACTATTATGCGTATGCTTGTTCGATGTGGTTTAATCTTTGTTCTTCATTGTTGTCGTCACTATATTATTCCTATGACTATGTGTGCTGATAAACTCGCCACTTGTAGAAGAGGTTACCACACCGCATGTCTTGCACTTAACCAAACGACCGCATGTTACATCTGGGAAGCGCAAACTAGCAACCAAAACGACGTGCTTCTGTTTCTACTCTCATGTAGTCTGGACTTTGTGGGCAACTAAATAAAATACACAACATGGTTCGAAGGTTGTATTAACTAAGTCAGGCTCTACCAGGCACTTGTGCAAGGCGAAACAAAATCGATGTGAGCAACCAAACACGTCCTATAATTTCCAAGTGTGCGGGTGCGGAGTCTCACGTGAATGTATCAGAGATGTCACCCGCCAAGCACCAACTGTGGCCCAAAACCTCTCAGGCAGGGGTGCAGGTGAAGAGGATATAGGACGCCCCTTGTCCGGGTGCTCGAGGATAGGACCGACAGCCTCCTCCAACAAATATTTGTGTGTATCAAATGGCTAATCAAGCAACACATAGCACTAATAAGCTGTCACATTCAGAAACAAATAATTCAACCTATCACTAGAGACAACATAACCTGGATAAATCACCCACCTCAAAACTTAAGACGAGCAACCAATTTTTTTAACATAGTACAATACTGGTGCGCACAAACGCATACATGTACTCATCCCTATGAATGCACGCACGCACATCATATCCCTACAAACACCTCTAAAATACTGAGTCGTCACTACATCTTGGCATTGACGAAGTCATTGTAGTCCACGGAAACGTCTCTTCTCACCTAATAAACATAATCTCTGAAATAAATCAAAGAAAATGCGATCACTAGTCTCAAGTCTAGGACTTTAATTCTGATGGGTTGGTTCCATTCCACCACAAGAAACCTAACAATCTGAGATACACTCAGTTCCCGCAACCAATCTTTTGGATTGTGTCTGTTCGTATCTCTGTCTGATAATGAGGGGCGTACCTAGATTACGCTACCAGGCTATGGTGATGTGCTCATGAACACTAGATCAAAATTATATTTTTTGTCAGGATTTGGCATATTACTTAAAGAAAAATACTATGATCATGATAACATAATTCGTCATCTCGAACAGCAGATTTGTCATGCTTAAAAATCCGACGTCGGGTTTTTAACATTTCCGTTAATATAAGGCCTCTGTTTCAAAAGAAGAAGTGGGAATTATGTTTTCTTTCTAGAATTATGTGTGATTTATTATGGATACTGGGAAATGCATTGGAGCACTCAGGTGCCACACACCTCTATATGTATATAGCATTGAAAAATTAAGGAATTTCAAAAAGTATGAAATTTTGGGATATCATACCTAGGTGCCCATTGTACACATGTGTTCAATTTGGTGTGAAATGGATGCCGGTGGTATCTATGACGAAGAAAATACGGTCTGTGATGCGATCCAACCAAATAGTTTTTTCTATACATAAGAATTTTTTAACTCTTTTTACCAAGATTACCATGGGCACCCATTTTTCATGAAATTGAACATGGGTGTACAATGGGCACCCAGGTTTAATATCCTAAAATTCTAGAAATTTTTAAAAATTTCTGATATTTTTTAATACTATATTCATATAGAAGTGTGTGGCACCGAAGAGCCACAAATCCTCATCCATGGATGCCGGGCTATTTTCACTACCGGCCTGCGCCTGTTGATGCCCTCGCAGATGGGCTGCTGGATATCCTCAGTTTCCTCACGCCGCCGCTGATTGCTCCACCGCGGCCGCCAACTGCCACTGCTTGATGCCCTCGCGCCGCTGCAGCACTAGATGCCCTCACAAACGGGCTGCCGGGTATCCTCACACCGCCGCCGTTTGCTCCCACCGTCCCACGTCGCCGCCGACGGTTGCCCTGGCCCAGCCGCGGTTGGCTGCTCTCGCGCCACGCGGCCGGCTGCCCTCGCGCCGCCGGGGCTGTCCATTCCAGCGCTCCCCGCTGCCGCCGGCTGCTTCCCGACATTTGCAGCACCCGCGTCAAACGTCGCTGTCAGCAAAGCTCGTGGCGTTCCCAAAAAAAGAGAAGCTCCAAAGAGGCCGGCACGACAGCCTCTCCATTTGCCGTACGTGCGTTCGATTGGCCCCGCTGCGGTCGATCGGCCCAGAGAACAGCGATGTCGCCGAGGCTGGCTCCGTTCCCTTGCCCTGATGCCCCGGTTGTTGGCTTGCGTAAATTGCGTTACAGCTTCTCCGCTCCGTTCCCGTCAGCTGTCGAGAGTGTCACTGTCCGATGGATGCCCTTTTGTCCCATCCGTTTAGTTGCTACGACGGGGTACAAATCCGGCCGTGACGACGGGCAGCTGGTTTCAACGCCTGAGCTCCATAGTACGTTTACGCGTGTGTGTCCACCCTGGTGGTACGTATGGCTCCTCTCCTTCAACCTTCGTCTCCAATAACTTGGGACGGTGCTGCTCTGGTTCTTCTGATTTCTGAACTTGGCGGTGACAGAGCATTTCCTTGCGTTTCTCTTATGCAGAGCACCTGCGTCCATGTCGACGGCGGCAGGACCAGCCGGCGACCTACCCGCCACGACGGCCTTGCCCGGCGGCGTTGCTCCTGCCGTTCCGGCCGTGGCCGACGAGCATATATGTGTCGACGTTCCTCGGGTAAGAATCACTCGCCCTGTTGCCAATCTTTTTGATGTACATTGGTCGAAGAAGTCGATGTGTTTACCTCTCTGAGCGTTTTCAGCATGCACGTGTTCTCCTGATCACGGTGCTTGCTTTGCCGTGCCGCTAGTTTTTTTTTTTTTTTTGAGTTTTTGGCGGTACGGATTCTTGATCTTTTGTCTACAACTTTTTTTTAGGAATTCTATGTTTTTCTTTGAGAAAAGGTGAAAGTGGGTGGTTTCAAACACCACACCACTCACCCCCTGCATGTCTTAGGAAATGAAGTATCCGTGTTTGAATTTTTATTTTTTGTCGATTTGATGCGTCAATCTTGCAAGAGGGGGTTTTCCCTCCTTTCTGTATTAATAGAAAACCTTCGGCACTACAAACTTCAGCCTTACAGAAAGCATAACAAATTGAACCAAACAAGGCCTTCTTAGATTCTTTATGAAACCATAGCTGTTAGCTACAGCAGAAAAGGGATGAACAATGAAGAAACCGCGGCAAAATGCAGGCAAATACTCCCTAATCATCGCAACAACGCCATAACATATGCAAACTGCTAACAGAAGCCTGAACCTTTGTTGCACATCCATTAGGTTTGATCCGAGCTTTTGAGTCAATAAAGTTCTTTTTTTGCCGGAAAACAAAGTTCTCTTTATTGTACAAAATACAGAATGTAAGCTAGTTAATTGCAGTACAAAGATTACAACACGATGTAGGAGAACTTTATATCGGAATGAACTCTACTACCATTACACAGGAAGAAACACAAGACAATATAATTAAGCATGGTTTTTTGGTCTTTGACCACATCGCCGAGGCTCAAATTGATAAGATCATAGAGTGCCACCTGAGTCAACCTATTTGACCCTAGATGTAGAGCGACTTTCTGCAAAGTTGCCTAGGAGTTCAAAAAGTACCAAACAAAAAGTATCACATTAGTTAGATCCTCGGGACAAATATTTTGAATGCTTGATATGTATCCACAAATTCCATGAAATAGTAGCAACAAACTCAGAAGAAAATTCTACTCGAAGTGACAGTAAAGCATTTCACATATAACATGTTTAGACCTTTTATATTCTTCTTCTATATTGTGACTCCACCCCTTAGGAACTCTACGGTATTAGAAAAACAATTATGCCAAGTATTTAAAAGTCTTTTACTTCTTTTTAAAGCCAAATTTTAAAAATGATATGGGCTAGATCTGATCTCTCGGGTCAACTCTGGGGATCAACACAACTCAAGACGAAAAGGATTTAGTTTGAATCACTAGATGAATATCACCCTCATCTAATAAGAGAACAACATGGTTAGAGACATCTCGACTAGGGTCTTCGCAAGAGGTAAAGGATGATCTAAACGCTCTTATATTTCTTTAGAGAGAGAGAGAGAGAGAGAGAGAGAGAGAGAGAGAGAGAGAGAGAGAGAGTAGTTACTAAGATCCTATCATGTTTTTTAAAAAAGGTATTGACTTAGTTGTTAGAATAACAAAACTTATCCCAGCCAAAGCCAATTTCTATCATATAACAAAAATTTATCCCAGCCAAAGCCAATTTCTATCATATAACAAAAACTTATCCCAGCCAAAGCCAATTTTTATCATACCACAATGTTCAGTGATTGAATTTAAGAGGTATGTCCATTAGAACATTTCCTAACTTTAATTAGATCCCTGACTCTTCTAGTTATGTTAAAAATCACGATCGATAAAAATGGGTAATCTTTATAACCCAAAACATGACCTAACTGAAATCATAATTATCTTCAGAATCAGAAGCACTATAAATATTAACTTTGGTTCCTATTTAAACTTGTAGGTTTATCCATAGTAAGCATTCTAGTACAGAATTAGCAATAAACACCCCCACTTCAAAACTAGGGCCAGCAGATTTCGCAAGATTAGATTACGGGAAACTGCCGACAGAATATGCTATGTGCAGAATCACTTGTTCAGTCAGAATCAACTATGTGTAGAATCACTTGCTCAGTTATTTGCAGCTGCAGCTGCAGCAATCTAAGATTGATGTATAAGTTGTGTTCTAAAATGTCAGTAATGTCTCTAGGCTGAAATTGCTAACAATTAGTTGTTACAAACTATTTTACCTCGGATACGGGCACTAGGGTGATTTACGAGTATCATCAAGTGTGAATCTTATAATAAAAGAATGTTGTGA
>NC_041382.1:744366351-744372758 GCF_002162155.2 Triticum dicoccoides | reverse complement strand
GGTGTATAGGTCTCCGTGCAAGTCAAACTTATGTATGTTTGACCAATATTATAGAACAAGATAGCAATATATGTAATACGAAATAAATAAAATGTGGAAATACTTTTCATGATGGATCTAGTGATACAAATTTCGTACTATTGATGTTTTTCTAAAAACTTGGTCAAACAAACACTTGATTGACTTTTGGGAAAACTAATACACCTTATATTTTGGAATGGAGGGAGTACTAAACAACTCGAACATCTACACGTGTACTTTTAGCATTTGAACACATGTCTACCTGTGAAAACCTCAAAAAGTAAAATAAAAAAATTAACATAAAAATCCCATTCAAGCAATAACTGTGACTTTAAATTAGGATTGCGCATGCGAAAACGACACCGTATCCAAAGATCCAGCAGAACTAGTTTCTTACGTAAAAGCTCGCTAAATTTGTCGCCGTAGCACATCAACACCTTTCTTTTATTACGGGAGCACACCAGCACTTAAAACAAAAGACTCATTAGAAAATTGCACTCCACAAAGGAATCGTCCCATGAATCAAACACAACTCTCCTACACTACACAAGACACATCCACACAAAGTATCATAGTATACATCTACACCGGACACATCGCCCACGGGAATCAGATCCAATCGATGTTGTGTTTTTTTTTCTGAAATAGATCCAATCGATGTTGAACCCCTTGTCCACAAGCGTTTCGTTTACTATACCCTTCGTAGCCCCCGACCAGCCAACCGTTTTCCGAGCCCAACTTCCCGGAAGTGCAAGCGTGCCCAACCACTGTCACGTCCACGCGGGACCCGCCCGTCCCTTGGCCCCACCCGGCAGCCTCCCAGCGGTTAACAAGGGTCTCGCTGTCCCGGGGAATCTGTGTCGTCGGCACTTGGACTCGCCGAGAGCAGAGCGGAGCCGAGCGAGCACCACTCCCCTGTTTCCTCGTGCGTCGCGTGTGTCGCGGCGGCAGCGGGGCGGAGCGGATCGGCGGCGATGGCTCCGAGGGAACAGGCGGGCGCCGGGGCCGCGGGCGGCGCGGCGGATCCGGAGGCCGACATCGAGGCCCCTCTCATCTCCTACAGCTCCTCCTTCTTCCAGGACGGCGCGGCGGCGGGGGCGGGGGCGGGGCCGGGAGGCGAAGACGGCTCCGGCGACGAGGAGCAGCGGCGGAACCGGCGCAGGTTCCTCCTCGGCGGCCAGCTGCAGTCCAACGCCACCTCCCAGGTCGCGCTCGTCGGCACCGACTTCTGCCCCATCGAGAGCCTCGACTACGAGTAAGCGCAAGCCCCCCAATCTCCCCGGCAATTCCGCTGGCTTGGTTCCAATCAGCGTCAACTGTTGACTCTGTCGGCGCGGGGCTGGGCTGCTTGCAGGCTGATCGAGAACGACGTGTTCAAGCAGGACTGGCGGGCGCAGGGGCGGGGCCACATCCTGCGCTACTTCGCGCTCAAGTGGGCGCTCTGCTTCCTTGTCGGCGCGCTCACCGCCGCCGCCGCCTTCGTCGCCAACCTCGGCGTCGAGAACGTCGCCGGCGCCAAGTTCGTCGTCACCTCCAACCGCATGTTCGCGCGCAGGTAACCAGCAGTGTTTCACTGGACGCCGGAGCCTTTCCGTTGAACTGAACTGACTGCGATTTAGTAGGTGTGGATATCGACTTGACTTTCAGTGCTGACTCAAAATTGATTGATCCCGTCAGGTTTGAATCGGCGTTTCTGGTCTTCCTGTTTTCGAATTTCCTGCTCACAATGTTCGCCACGGTGCTGACGGTGTACGTGGCGCCCGCGGCGGCCGGCTCCGGCATCCCGGAGGTGAAGGCCTACTTGAACGGCGTCGACGCACCCAACATTTTCTGTTTCAAGACTCTGGTGGTGAAGGTAGACTAGTAAATTCCTTTCGCTTTCATCCCTGTTCTTTCATGGCATGAATAATTGGTATGATGATGTGCCTTTGCATTCATGATGGCTGGCACTTGGCACTCACTACTAGCTCAGACTTGGCTTAACTTAAAGCAATGGACTGCTTGATTGGTTTCTCGGCCTGTCATCTGGGGTTAGTATTGTAGCAGAGATACTTCTAATCTACTTGTCAGACATTGTAGTGGGGTCTGCAGTACTTCTGCTTGTTCATGATTATTCTGCTTTTAATCAACACATCACATGAGCGATGATTTACGCAAGTGGGAGTGTTGGACTTGATCAGATCTGTATGGGGTAGGAAATTATGTCAACAGAAATATGCTATGGTATTTTGTTACCCATACAACAGTTCGTATACATAAAAGATGTAGGAAAGACATGTGCTGTTGTAATGCCATTATGGTCACTACGCTTTCCCTTTATCTTTTTGTGCAGACCAAATTGCCTCTGCTCGTTCCTGTTTCATGAATATACCTGAATTTCAAATATCTTCTGGTTTCTGAACAGGTTGTGGGATGCATTGCTGCAGTATCATCATCACTGCATGTGGGAAAAGCTGGTCCTCTGGTACACACAGGTGCATGCATTGCATCAATACTTGGGCAAGGTGGCTCGCGTAAATACCGCATGACATGTAAATGGCTAAGGCACTTCAAGAATGATAGGGATCGGAGGGACCTTGTCACTTGTGGTGCTGGTGCTGGTATTGCTGGTGCTTTCAGGGCTCCAGTCGCCGGAGTTCTTTTTGCTCTGGAAACAGTGTCTTCACGGTAAAAACTTCCCCATGATTATAAATATTTGGACTTTCCTCGATTGATTGTCTTAATTTCATTATTTATTCATTGAGAGAAGAACATTTCCTCCACATTTGAGAAATGCAGGAATTTGTTTTGCCTACATATAGTTTTCTGTAGGTTTATGCTTAATTAAGGTGGCACACTCGATGCTCCAATACATGCCTCAAGTTAGTGACTTGCTGGCTTTGAAGTTTATATGTTTGTAAGTGAGGAGAAGATTGCTCCACCTAGTGGCAAAACTTTAGACTTACGCAATCCCATAAAAAAATGATGCTTTTTTATCATGTGTCACCTGATATCAAAACGAGTTTCTCCTTATTCTCACGTTTTCTCCTTAAGTTGGGATTATCATATTTTCTTATTGTGATCATCTGAAATCTTGAACCATCACCCTACCTATCTGACCATTCTTGCTAGAAATTATCATTGATGCAGTGAAGGGCAGTAGGGTGCAATATATTTGTCCTTTAAGCATATCCTTTGAAATGAAAATATTTATGTAAGGGCTTCTGCAAAATGGTACCTGTATACAAAATTTTGCAATGAATAAAATACTTGTGGACCATCCTTTTTGTTGTCTTTGCAGATGGAGGAGTGCCCTACTCTGGCGAGCTTTCTTCACAACGGCAGTTGTTGCCGTTGTGCTTAGGGCATTAATAGACATCTGTAAAAGAGGCCGGTGTGGCTTGTTCGGGAAAGGCGGTCTTATAATGTTTGATGTGACTTCGGGCTATGTCAACTATCATGTGATTGATTTACCTCCGGTAATCACTCTAGCAGTTTTTGGAGGAGTACTGGGGAGCTTGTACAACTTCTTCCTTGACAAGGTTCTTCGTCTCTACAATGTTATCAACGAGTATGTACTGATATTGGCTTAATGTTACTGGTCTTTACTTCCATAATTTTTAACTGCAGGCATTCTATTTGGTAAAGTTTTAGTAGTCTTGAATACATCACTTCCCTGAAATATTATCTCCTATCAATGTTGAGAATCGGTTAATTAAAAGTTCAAAACTGTCCATAACAATGGCAATGCACACTTACTGCTAATTTTTGTAGATACTTAATTGCAGTTGTCAATTGGAATTGTTTCTCCTTTCGAAGTGAAAACATTTGCCCCAGCTTAACTTCATTTCGATCTGTTCAATTTACTCTCAGGAAAGGTCGAACTTACAGACTACTCCTGGCTGCAACAGTCTCCGTCTGTACTTCATGTTGCCTCTTTGGCTTACCATGGCTTGCAGCTTGCAAACCTTGCCCAACTGACTCAAGAGAAGCTTGTCCATCAATAGGGAGATCTGGAAATTTCAAGAAGTTCCAGTGTCCAATGCATAACTACAATGACTTGGCTAGCCTGTTCTTTAACACCAACGATGACACCATTAGAAACCTCTACAGTAACGGCACTGACCATGAGTTCCATATCACCTCGATCCTTGTGTTCTTTATTGCATCATATTTTCTGGGCATTTTCAGCTATGGCCTCGCCTTACCATCTGGCCTTTTCGTACCTGTTATTTTAACTGGTGCAGCTTACGGTCGTCTGGTTGGCATGCTGATTGGGTCGCAATCAACTTTGGATCATGGTCTTTTTGCGGTTCTTGGTTCTGCTGCCCTTCTAGGTGGATCGATGAGAATGACTGTCTCAGTTTGTGTTGTCATCCTAGAACTGACAAATAATCTGCTGATGCTTCCTCTGGTTATGCTGGTCCTTATCATATCAAAGACAGTGGCAGATGCTTTTAATGCAAATGTCTATGATCTGCTTGTTAAATTGAAGGGTTTTCCTTTTCTTGAAGGGCATGCTGAACCCTACATGCGACAACTGTCAGTTAGTGATGTTGTAACTGGCCCTCTACAGACATTCAATGGCATAGAGAAGGTTGGCCGTATTGTGGATACCTTGAAGGCAACCGGTCATAATGGTTTCCCTGTCGTTGATGAGCCACCGTTTTCAGATACTCCTCTGTTATATGGTCTAGTTCTTCGGTCGCACCTGCTTGTTCTGTTGAGGAAGAAAGAGTTCATCAGTAGTTCCACAGCTTCAGCATCAGATGCTTCAAAGCATTTCTCACCTGAGGATTTTGCTAAACGTGGTTCAGGAAAGCATGACAGAATTGAGGACATTGAATTAACTGCAGAAGAACTGGAAATGTTTGTAGACTTGCATCCTTTCACAAACACATCTCCTTACACTGTGGTTGAGACCATGTCCTTGGCTAAAGCTCTTATACTTTTTCGTGAAGTTGGATTAAGACACCTTTTGGTTCTTCCAAAAACTTCCAAGGTGAGCGACTCTGTTTACATCTGAATTATCTCAAATTTTAAGTTTTTCAAGAATTACTTCTTAAATCTGCTTTGTACGTAGTTCACTCTTATTCCATTCTCATGCTCGTATGTTGCAACTGTCATGTGTTTTGCTGGCAAGTTGTTTATAATCATGATTATTGATTATTACTGAGAGTAACCATGATGATTAGTCATACAGGTCGAGAAAGCGCGTACGAATCCCTTTAGTATAATTATCTTTTATACTGCATGCATGAGAACTTCGTACTTGAATTTGTATATATTTTGCTCAAATGGTTACCAGTGATTAATTTTGGACCGTTTACTGTCTGAATACAGAGGGCGCCTGTTGTTGGCATATTAACACGGCACGACTTCATGCCTGAGCACGTATTGGGTCTCCATCCGTACCTGTTCAAGAGCAGATGGAAGAAGGTGCGATTTGGCAAGACAGCCTTCTCCAACTTCTTTTGACAATTGCCATAGTAGCTAATGATTCGGAGAATTAACCAAGCGACAGCATCAGTACATTGTATGGGAACCATCGGGTGGTAGTTTATACCAACCATATACGGATAAGCTAGTTGTATTATAGCGGCAATAGCATTTTCTGGTATCACATTACAATGTATGTTGCTCCTGAGAGATGTTCTGAAATATGAAATATACACACGAGGATTTCCATTGCAACCTACAATGAGATCCGTTCGAAGGAGCCTGTTTCTGATGGTTCCTCACGGATGTGATTATCAACAATAACCCGCACATTGTGATCACTAGACTTGTCCCTTTTCTTTTATTTTGCGGGAGACTAGACTTGTACTCCGTACATGATTTGTATGACAATGAGCAGTAGTTAATTTTTTTTTCAATTTACAGGAACACCATGCATTCCGTTAAGGCAGAGTAGCCTGCGACCAAAATGCTTACAGATTCTGTGATGTCCCTCAGCCACTCTGTGGGTGCACTCGGGCTTAAATTGTTACTACTCCCTCCGTTCCTAAATATTTGTCTTTCTAGAGATTTCAATAAGTGACTACATACGAAGCAAAATGAGTGAATCTACACTTTAAAATGTGTCT
Source organism: Triticum dicoccoides (assembly GCF_002162155.2). Lineage (NCBI taxonomy): Eukaryota > Viridiplantae > Streptophyta > Magnoliopsida > Poales > Poaceae > Triticum > Triticum dicoccoides. The sequence continues at coordinate 744,366,672 of NC_041382.1, read as the reverse complement.
ATATACATCCGTATATGATAGTCCATTTGAAATCCTAAAAAGACAAATATTTAGGAACGGAGGGAGTATATGGGAATTATGGCAAATTTCTTTCTTCCCGCAAAATAAGGGCGATGGAACATGGGTTCTTAGTCATAGGTTTAGACTTTGTCAACTCTTCCAACGCTAATAAATAAACAAACATTAGTACTTCAGACGCCGTTTCATTGCATAAGTTGAAATTCAGGTATGGTGAAGTAGAACTAGTATTTATATTGAAATTGAAAAAAAAATACTTTTTATTTATAGCTAATCCGTCCACTTCGTACTGTCTTACATCCA
>NC_041382.1:744359882-744365915 GCF_002162155.2 Triticum dicoccoides | reverse complement strand
AAGAGACACCTTCATGGATCCAAATTCCCTTCGTTTATATAAGAAAAAATATGAAAGATGCTCATACACTTGCGGCGATACAGATTATTGCCCTTTTTTATTTCCATGATCCAGATGTTTGATTTGGTTGGGTGCATTTCCAAACGGTACTTTCGGTTGGTCGATCTCCACGTTCTGCTTAAGATATCCTGGGCGAAAAGCTGAATTAGTTCGTGGTTTATGGAAGATACATATATGCATGTTTGCTGGCCACTTTAGTGAGATTTGTTGAGTTTATGCACCCTCAATGTTTATCTATTTATCACACTCCGATTTAGGGAACTGTTTTAAGGAATTTGGAGGATTTTTTAAAGAAATTCCTTTGGTACTCAGTCGTACTTGGATTAATAATGGCATGGCTTTGCAATTAAGGATGCCAATTTTACCCACTAGCCTGGGTAGGGTATGAGCACATTTCCATGCCCACAGGTAGTGCCCAAACGCCACACAATTAGTCATTGGTAGGGCACGGGTATGATTTTGTGCCCATGGGTATTACCCATATCCTACTTCGATTATCTTACTGATGGTTCACATGTGTTACCCAATCATCTTTACCTCTCAGTGGCCAGAGCATCCATCACACATAGAACTAGCAGTTACGTCAATCACCCTTCAATGTTCTTTTGATTAGCCCGATGGGTACCCATGGTGCACGACGGGAGCATAGGCATGGATATTTACCCGACGGGTAGGGTATGAGTATAGTTTTGTGACCATGAGAAACAGGTATGAGATTATTGTACCTGCACTATACTCTACTCATTGCCATCAATTCTACATTTCTTTATTCCTACAACTTCCAGAATCATACTAATGACAAAAGTGTAATGTGCATATAATTATCCAAGATTCTATAAATGATAACAATTATTCAGCAATTTGCAAAAAACAAGAGTGTTTTCCATTTGAAATTATGTCTTAATTGATCATCTACGTGAGATATGCACCGGAGATGGAAGAATTGCCCAAGAAATCTACAAGGGCAATATCAGGATCATGTTAAGAAGCCCAACATTATTCCTGAAGCAGTTGCATCACATGACCTCTGGATTTGGCATGCCCGGGTCTCACAATAACATCAATGTACTGCAATGGTTTCCATTGTTTGCTAGGTTGACCGAAGTACAACCTCCTCCTTGCAACTATACTATAAACGGGCATCGGTACAACATGTGATACTATCTAGTTGGCGATATCTATTCTCCGTGGGCTATCTTCGTCAAGACCATCTCTGAGCTAGTTGGTTAGAAAAGAGCTCACTTTGCCCAAAGACAAAAAGGAGTTAGAAAGGATGTGGAGAGGGCATATGTTGTGCTCCGACCCTGTTTTTACAGTTGTTCGTGGGCCTGTTAAATAATGCAATTCAGAGACTTGTGGGAGATGATAACATGTGTGATCATGAATAGGTGGAGGATGAGGGTGAAGATGCTGCTAGAGGTCTAGAATTTGAGAACATTGATGATCCTATCCAACTTCCACATTAGAATCCAACCACATTTGATGAGTTTGTTGAAATGCGTCAACAAATTCGGCATCGAACAATTCATGACCAGCTCGAGGAAGGCCTGATTGATCATACGTGGGCGGTTAAAGGGCCGCGGCTACTAGAACTCATGTGCGAGTTAAATGCAAGCTTGAAGTATTTTATTTGAAAACATAGTTGAATTGTATTATTTGAATTACAACTACAGTCGCACTTCAAAATATTTTCTCTCACTGAAGATTTGATATGCTATTGTTTTAGGCTCGTAGACTTAAAAAACAGAGGTGAACATTTAGGGGGCAAGGTTGAATGACCGGCTCTCGTATGATTGTCTGTGCGGACAACAAACAAGCACAATGTTTGTTTTGGGGCCGGCGTTGGACATGCCCCAAGCGGATAGCGGGCATCCATTGACATGTTGCGTGGATTGTTTGACTAGGAGAGGCCACGTTACAACTGACTTAGGGCATCTCCAATAGATGATATGGATGCAAAAATAACTAATTTGTACATCTTCAAGGCGCCAAAACCCACCTCCAACAGATAATGTAGATGCAAAAAAATAACAACACTTCGTGATGCAAATTGCATCACCGACCATAAAAGATGTAAATCCAGATGCAAAATGGCTAGCTACCAACTATGGAAGTTCCCAACTTCCCGATCCGCTTTCCATTGCCGCCGCTGCCAACCGATTCCGAGCAGCTCGGGCACCGCGCCGCCGCCCCGGCTAGCTCTGGTGCCTCGCAACTGATCATCCCCGCCGTCCGAATCCGGCCATCCACCACACTGCAAGCAAAGGACTGGCATAAGCAGAGGAGGCCTGCAGCTGCTCGAGGGCACGCCTGGGAGGGCCGCCGCTCCTCGAGGTTGGCCGCCATGGCGTGAGCTCGGCTCACGGGGCTCTGTCGCCGCCCGGATCTACCGCTGGTCGTGGCTGACGGCGACGTCCTGCTGCCCGTGCTCCGAGATGGAGGTTGGCCGGGCTGCCGCTGCTGTGGTCCCGCCCCGCCAGCTCCGGCGCCTCCATGTGCATCCGCCACATGGCCTCGGGTCGTTTTACATCTTCAAATATACATCACTTGTTGGAGTTGGATTTTACATCACCAAATATACATAGTTTGTTGGAGTTGCCTTTTTTTTGGAGATGTAAAATGCACTTTTTGATGTGGTAAATTTTACATCTCTAAATTTGCATCACCTATTGGAGATGCTCTTAGCCTCTATCCTTCCTTAGATTGAAAATAAAAGGTCCAGATCGTACGGCAGCAGCAGTTTTGTAGTGCCAACTCTAGCAAAAAATCTGGTGATGGATCTAGCGGCTGATAGAGGGGAAACTATAGCTCTGGCTTTTCTGTAGCAAGTCTAGCAAGTGAGAGAAGCTCCGGTGGAAGCCTGGCGGGCGGCGGGTCGTGCCTCGAGCCCCCCGCTCATCCCCGGACTACTCTCCTCTCCCTAGCTCTTGCCGCCGCCCCTCCCCCAATCTCCACCGTGCTTCCGCTCTTCCCTGTCTCCATTTGCGGCAGTGCTCTCCTCGTTTCTCCCCCTCCACCTCCTCCTCCAGCGGCAGCCACACCCGGCGTGCCCTTCTCCGGCGACTGCGGCCAGCCCGCCCAGCCGGCCACCTTAGTCAAGCGGTGGTGGACAAGCATGTCTCAGGTGGCGGGCAGAGGAGATGAGGCGGCCGTCAGAGGGGTAGAAAAGGAGGACGTGTACGGCGGCCAGTAAGAGGCGAGGGGCGGGGAGGTAGTGCTGGTGGCGAGGCGCTTCAGGCATGGGGCCGTGAGGACGGCGAGGTGGCGTCGGAAGCTGGTGCCCGGTTCTCTAGCGCTGCCAATGGCATAGCCCTCACCGGCAGGCCCTGATTCATGGTACGGTGACGCAGGCGCCTCAACCAGCAGCGGCCGCTTACCCCTCGTTTCTCTCGGCTGAAAAAACAGCATTTGGACCAAAGTTCAGAGCACAGGAATGCCAATCTGAGGTACAGGCAGAGGATTTCAGTTACAGATTTAGGGAGTAAAGGAAAGGGCCCCAAGCTACAACATATCCCCTGTCTTCCACCTTGATGCAGAAATTCAGTTATAATTGGTCTGAAATGCAGCTAGAGCTGTCCCCTGTTTTGCATTCTCTGTAATTGGAATTCTCATTTGAGGCTCACTTGGAGATATAGTGCCAGTACGTAGTACTTTACTGTTAGACTGTTTGAACAGAGCGCAATAACTGCATTTGTTAACTGTACAATGTAGGTTTATGGAGTGCAGGCCCAGGATTCTCCAAGGCCACCTGCATTTCCTAGCTTATCAAAAGGTACTCCCTCTCTTCAAGTACATGTATTCTCTCAGGCTCCCTGCTACTCATCATATGGTACTGCAGAATTCAAGCAACAACAATAAAATTCAGCTCTTCCACTCGCCTCTGTCCCTCCAACAAAAGTTATGATTGTCTCTTTACCGCGTGTGTTTCATGCAAATTTTCTAGTAGACTTGTCCACATCCCGCATAAGCCTGCAAAAGTGGAAAGTTAGTTCAAGCTGAACTACATCGCTAAAAATCTGCTATAACTAACCTGGCCCTGTTTTGACTACGGAGAGGGGCGGATCGGGCGCCACACTGCATCCCTAGCTATAATCATGCGGGTTTTTACCTGATATGATGGTTCCAAATCTCCGGTTTTATATTTTATATTTTCAGGCATGGCATAATATAATTGAGAATTCAAATTCTTATTACGACTACAACTGCAAAAGATTGCTGCTTAAGCAAGGTTTGGAAGTCATCTGCCCTCAAATATAATAATAGAATGCTTAAATGACTAATCTGATTTGGAATGTCCGGGATTTTAATAACCTCAATAGAGTGAGATGCATGCCGGATGTGTATCACAACTTACAAAACTCAATCCTGATTTATGGCCCTTTGTGAAACAATGATAATGGACTTTAGTCCTGGCATTTTTAACAATTAAATAGGTTTTGGTAATTTTACCTGAAATTCTTTACCTGACACCGGTGTGGCTGGTGGTATCCTAGTAGCGTTTGCTGAAGACAAGTTTGAAATTTTCTTCTGGTCCATTAGGACCTGCTCAGAAAAAAAGTGGAGTATGAGTGCCTAGACATTTTGTCTCAAGTCTCAGACTTTGTTGTGGCCGGCGGCGTTTACGATCGCAGCTGCTCCCTGATTAAGGTGGTGATAAAAAAGCGACGGAAATCATGGAAGCCTGAAGATAGTAGCGGCACACCGGACTAGGGTTGCTTGAAGGTCCTTTAACCCAGCCGTGCGTCTTTGGTTCTTTCTGGCCCTGTAATAGGTGTTGCTTATGCAGCACTACTGATTTTGCTTTTATTGATGAGTTTTTCTTCCCCTGTCAAGGGCTATATGTAATTTGCTGAATGTAGCAAGACTAGTGGTTTCACTAATATAATGGAGCCTTTTGGTAAAAGAGAAGAGGCTTAGTTCAAAAAATTCAGCCCTGAACTTGTTTCCTGTAATGTAATCTCATCTTTGTCTAATTGTCTTGTACAGAACCAAATCTAATGTTGGTTTTGCTTGATGCAACTGAATTAAGCATCTAGCCTGTGGTGCTAAAGAACAAAAAAAATGAGAAAACCTCTGACAACTAATGAAGATGATTTCACTCAAATCGACCCATCTTCTTCTCTATCTACATGCTACAATAGCTTCTGGCAGTTGACAGCTTCCTCACTTGGCCTCCTCGCTTGTTGCTAGGATAGCTTCATCGCCTGTCGATGCCTTGTCACTTGTTGCTGGCTGGGGTCCTGTAGAATCATCCGTGTACAGTTTGATGATGTACATCACCAATTCCGCAATGTCTTTGGCATCTTTGACAATCTTGTATGCAGATTTGCCGAAGAGCAGGACAGTAGTGGCCACGCCGATCCAGTCCTCGGGCATCGGCAGCTGCAGGTTTAACTTCTGGCAGACGTATGCACCAATTCTCCCTGTAACTTTGACCAAAACCAGAGCCGCAAGTAGGTCTCCTTTTGAGATTGGCGCAGGTTGCTTCTTGCGGGTGACACCAGCTGCCTCAGCCTCCGCCGGTGTGCACCGGGTCTGCACCTGCTGCCGATGCCGACTGAACCCTGACCGCCTCTGCATGTTCCAAGTTTGAACTGAATCAATCGATTGGAAGCCAGAAACAAGATTGAGAAAAACGCAAGAACACTTTCAGTTTGATCAAGAATCAAACAATGAACCTGACCACCTCTGCTTGGAACCGAATCATTCAACTGAAACCCAAGAAAGCAAGAATCTATTTGAGAAAGAACGCAAGAACACTTCAGTTTGATCAAGAATCAAACAATGAACCCGAGTACCTGACGGCCTCTGCTTGGAACTGAATCATTCAACTGAAACCCAAGAAAGCAAGAAACTATTTGAGAAAGAACGCAAGAACACTTCAGTCTGATCAAGAATCAAACAATGAACCTGACCGCCTCTGCTTGGAACCGAATCATTCAACTGAAACCCAAGAAAGCAAGAATCTATTTG